>NC_056747.1:25002837-25007837 GCF_019279795.1 Protopterus annectens
AATACAGGTTTTATACTGGCAATTAACTTTCTACTACTTTTATATTTATTTCTTATGACAGTACATGCAAGATTACTACTAACCTGCCTTGCGACACAACCTTTGCAGCCTACATACATGGGCTTCCTGATTCACAGCCCACTCCACTGCAGCTGTCAGAGACATAGAGGTATATTTAGCCATACTTATCCATAATATACATGAGCTAGGCAATTAATAAACAGTTAGTAGAATGTGTACTTACACATTGCATGGACATCACCCCTCTGCCTAGATTCTTGGATCCACTGATCCAAGAGTTCCCTCTTCCTCCATTTCAAGTCAGCATAGTGATGCCTGACCTGCTCACCAGTTTGAGGGATACTAGTGGCACTGCTGATGTCACGGGCGAGATGATCCCCGGTTTCTGCTTTATACTGGAAGCCCTGGTACTGGCCCTGCAGCAGTCTCTGTTCATGGTCCTTTATGAGGAGTCCTGCCATGACCTTAGACTCCTGGATGCCCCAGCGCTGCTCTTGGAAGAATGATCTTTCCCCAACACCAACCATTCTGCCTACAGGAGGAAGCTGCAACCAGTTATGAGATGAATTCCTGCCTGTGGGGTTTAAATAGGGCTGATTTCCTGCACTTTGTCCTGATTGGATGGTTTTGAAAATGCTAAGCTATGGGCAAACCTGCTTACCTAAGGTTGACATTGCTTAAAGGGGCATACCAATGGGAAAATCTATTTAGCTGGGCTACTCATTGCTTGCACCTGGTAAGCAGAGGTGTGCAATGCTTAGCATTGCTTAATTTTAATTTTACACACTATTTGCTGTTTGGCATTGATTTATCATTCATTACATGCTATAAATTTGTTTAGTAGCCATGATTCATGTGTACGTATACTGTATGGTGCACTTGGGTTTAGTGGGGGATTTCACCACTTTATTACAATGATACCTCACATCTGAACTTAATGCAGTACTCCAGTTAACAAATATATGTTATTTAGTAGGTTATACAACAAAAAAATTGTTTATAAATTCCTTTCACATGTAAAATTCACATTTGCTATAGTGAGGACCAACCCTGGAACGATTGCTCATAAAGCGAGTGTTCTAACCAGTACACTACTGCATCACTGTGTTTAGTGAATGAATCTTGCTATTTAACTTCTTGTGCCATTTAAGCTGGAGTATGCAAAGCTAAGCAACGGGCAAACCCGCGCAGCTGCGGTTAAACTTTATCACTTTTATAAAAAAATAAAATTGTGATTGTTGTCATAGCTGTCATACAATCAGGGACAACTCTCAACAGAATCAGGGATAAATCCAGACAAAATTGGGGACATTTACGGCATTACAGAATGTGAATTAGTGTACATTTCCTGCAGTGAAATAAGTGATCAGCTCTTAATTATTGTCATTATTTATTCAGTATAATTCCAATGGCACCAGCGTTAAGAGGGATTCAGAGGGACAATGCTAACATTTGCGTGTACATCAGGGATGTCCCTGACAATCAGGGATGGTTGTGAGGTATGCTTTTGCTGTACTATGAGCGTTCTCACTCATTGTAATTGCTGAAAGGCAATTCTTGAATGCAGGGTTGTGTATATTGTGAGAGCTCTGCTCTCAGACACACCTCTTGCACTCATACACTCTCCTTGTTTGTTTAAGTGCAGAGGCAGCGCCTTCACAAATATGCATGGCGCGCTGCCGTGCTGCACTTAAACAGTTGTTTCCTTGCAGGAATAAGTTATTCCCGCATGGAACAATGCTGAATCTTGTGGTAAGTGTACACAATCTTTATTAAAGAACATCTCTACCATGTTTTTTGTGCTGTCTGTTCAGTCAAACAGATCATACTAAGTGAACACATAGTCTACACTTTGTGATAACCTTCATGAAGCTCCTCTGTATTTAAGGCTACACGTAAATCAGTAGGAAACTGAAATTAGCAGGAAGAAGCTGGGAGTTGTGCTTTTATTGTCTGTTTACTCAGAACACTGTACTTTTAGTGTACAATTTGTGTAAGCATTTGTGAAAATGGCCTTGCGTTTTATATTTCAGATAAATGTTTAAAGAAATAAGCACATATACTAAGCAAATGCAACACTAACTGCAATGCCTTGCAGAGTACCAATAGTCCTATTAGAAATACTAAAGAAAAAGTCAGAGACAGGTAATCGACCATGCTGTTATGTGTTCTCCATGCAGCCAAAGAGAAGATCAAGTAGTATACTAGTGAACAGTGTAGGAGACTGGTCAGGTTGAACAAGGGAGCTGTTAAGAATGAATAAAAGCTTTAACGTTTTCAAAAAGAAATGTCAAGTAATAGATTCTGGTTTTCTGTCTTTAGCTGATTTTATTATTATGTATAACTGCAATGGCATTTATACGCCAAGATAATAGAAGGACAAAAGTGCTTTCAGTACAGTACTGCAACCAAATTGATACCAAGCAGAAATTTTAAATGTATTACCATTTCTTATGTTACCAGCATGTGTCATTAATATCAGTAGACTGCAAATGCAAAAATCACCATTCATTCTTCCCATGTATGCATAAGCACTCCCCTTACATTTTGCTTTACTTCAGTAATGATTTAATGATAATAAAAGTGCAATAATTTAATATAAAACATTCACTGTTAATAAAGATTTGATAATATGCAACATTATGTGTGAATTTATTGTGTGTATTTCTTCCTTGCCCCTCCCATACCTTTTCTCTCTTTTTCTTATTTTAATTATGCATTCCTTTGTCCTTCTTTATTTTCTTTCTCTTCCTTTTCTGTTAATTTTTCTACGTCAGGAATCCTTAGGAGCAGTCCAACAATGTATCTCCCAGGTTAAGGAGCCCTCTGCCAATCCATGGATGTCCTCACGGGGTTGGGATGGTGGCACTGGTCCTATCAGCACCCTGGTACATGGCAGACGGACAAAACTGACTGAACATAGGCTTAGTGACTTGGTTGAGAATGTGGTAGAGCAGATCATGGATAGATGCATTCTGCTAATCGAAGCTTCTCTTCAACAGGTAGAAGACTTGCTTCTCTCGGTGGCACCAACCACTGCTGCAGCACAGGCTCTGTTCCCCTCCATGCAACACCATCGAGAGGTGGAAATGTTTGAGGCTTTGAGGACCATAGACATTTGTCAGCTAAAATCCTCTTCACCCCTTCCTTCCCTGATCCTCTCTGCTACACACTCTTACCTACTTCCTACCCATATTGCCCTCTTATACAAAAATTTTGAAAAGCTTGGGGAAGTCTATCCTGCATCAAAAATATTGTACCCCATCATCGCCCACCTCCTCCACCATAAACCTCTTGAGATTTTCTTTCTGTGATCCCCACTTTATATCTTCTCGTTTTCAGCCTTTCTTATCTTCCCCTGTCCATCCTTGTAAGAAACCCATCAGGGTGTCCAAATAAGGATATCCCTCTATAACAATTTTAAACCTATTTATTTATTTTTTTTAATATTAATAATCAAAGCTGCCCTGTCTGCCACTTGCCTTAAGTCTTTCAACCATGACTATGCAGAGACACATTCATCCGGAATATACGAGTATACACAAAATCATGCAATGTCTAAGGCTTTCACGCAGTCATTTGCATAAAATTAAAGATCAACTTCAGATATTTTATACTTTTGCTTTAAGTCTGCATGATTTTTAAAACACCTTTGCATTAACTTAGTGAAAATATGCTGCTCTTACTACATTTGCATATAGGTGTAGTGTTATGGATATCTGTTATGCAAGTGGGATACTATGAAAACCCATCTCAAAATTACTTTAAGTAAATAAGAGTCCCATTACTATTCAGTGTATCTGAAAATCTATAGCAATTTGTTAAAACTTAAGCATTATTTTTGGAAACCATGTGGGCAATTCAACCAATACAAAGATCCCTCACTTAACAAGTTAATTTCCATTCTCACCAGCAAGCCATATAAACTTGTCTTGTCTCACACAAATTCACAACAAGCAAAAAAGTCTAGCCGAACATTATTCTCCCCACTTTAAGTGGCAACCAAACAGGCTGACTTACAATGTAGGTTTCTCTTTTCAACATCAATTGCAGTAAAGGACACAATAAACTATGCAAAGGACTGTCTTCTAATGGCTTTCCTTCTGACTTTTTACAAATCTCTTCCTGTTGAAGCAGTTTCACTACTAGTAATACTGTTAATGAAACCATACTGCTAGTAATACTGTTTAATGAAACCATACTGTTAGTAATACTGTTTAACCAAACCATACTATTACTAATACTGTTTAATGAAACCATACTACTAGTAATACTGTTTAAGGAAACCATACTACTAGTAATACTGTTTAATGAAACCATACTATTAGTAATAATGTTTAATGAAACCATACTACTAGCAATGTTGTTTAAAAACCATGCTATTAGTAATAATGTTTAATGAAACCATACTACTGGTAATACTGTTTAAGGAAACCATACTATTAGTAATAATGTTTAATGAAACCAAACTACTAGCGATGTTGTTTAAAAACCATGTTATTAGTAACACTGTTTAATGAAATCATATCTGGTAAGCCTCCAGTAGCACCCTGAAAATCTTCCTTAATTACTGTTTCTTTAAATACAGCAAAGATTCTGCATACTATTGGCATACAGGCTGATTACAGATTGATTACAAAAGAGTTAACAGAAACCACTATGGTTTTCTAATATAGAGGATGGTCTTTGTAAGAATAGTGTTTATGCTTAATAAATAGATGCCTAAATGTTTAACTCTGTCTGTACCTGATTGTAAACTTTGATGCATAAAAATCATTCTGTAAGTTGAAGTAAGACTATTTGTTTTCAGACAAGGACTGGTTCGTATTTCAGCAAGATGTGAGGTATCCGGTGCAGAGGAGTGCATGTGGTAGTCAGAAGTGGTCCTCATGTCATGCAGTTAGTTAGGCAAGGGAGACAATACACAGGGCTGTTCACTGCCACATTTTTTTTGTTATGTTTTAGTCAGTGAGCCCATA
>NC_056747.1:25010337-25115337 GCF_019279795.1 Protopterus annectens
GTAAAAAGTACAGTAGGTTCCATGTTTCTGATGAAGACAGCATGAGGTCCTTTTGATACACAGACTAGCTGTCTGGATTCCTCAGTGGTAGTTTTACAAATGCTTGCAGTTCACACATTTTCCTTCCATGAAAGCATGATCAGCATGACCAAGATATCACAAGGGTACGATGATAAAGGTTATTCTCCAACAGGTGGGATAAACACATCTTGTAAAGGTTTTGTTTTACATATTGTGGAAACAGTTTTCATTTATATCATCGAGAGCTTAACAGCATAGCTTGGCACTCTTGAGCTGTCATACATTTTTGTTTTGGTAGCAACAACTTATTACGTAACAACCTAACAACTCATTATTACCAATTACAATCTAGCACAGTGAGACAACTTACTGTATGTCCACTTGTTTAGTATCCCCTACAATGAGGCTCCTAGAGCAGCCACCCTCTCTGCCTTAACCTTCCTATAGCTCTGATGTCCTCTGCAGATTAAGCCCTTTTGGCTAAAGTGGGAAGAGATACAGGATATTCAGTAAAGATGAACAACAGAGGTTGCTGACATTTCAGGCTTAATGGAAAGTAATGAACATGTCATCTTAGAAGGCCTTAACATGGGAATAGCTACATATGCATTTTCAAATACCAGATAATTTGGCCAGGCTGTGCAACCATGTGTAACCTTACATGTTAGTAATGTCAGTGCTAGCAGTGTATGCTTTGTGCTTGCTCAGAACTGCAGGATTTTCAGGGATGAATAGAAAGTCACATCCAGGAGCTTCAGGGAGAAACCTTCCATCTCTCTTTAGCATTACTAAAGCAGCTAGTCATAGATGCAATATAAAATAGTTATTTTATAATACTGTTGTTATAGTTATTAATGGCTCAGCTGTACCACCAATATGGAGGTGTGTACAGTCGTCAGTATATTATGTAAGATGGATTACATTGGTATGATGCTGTATCCATAGCTGTAGGAAAGTGGGGTGAATTGATATGCCTTTTCCTGGTTTAAATTTATAGGATGCACCGAATCTTCATGAAAACAGTTTGACAGTTTATAGACTGTTATTAAGCAAATGCCTATCACTTATAGACAGGCGTGTAAACCTGCTATGCTTTTTCCTGGTTTACATTTATAGGATGCACTGAATCTTCATGAAAACAGTTTGACAGTTTATAGATTGTTATTAAAGCAAATGCCTATCACTTATAGACAGGCATGTAAACTGTTTAATTGAGAAAGTATTCATTTTTTAACTCATTAATACCCATGAGCTGTAGAATTTGTTACCTCTAGCAACCTTGACACATCCTTAAATTCCAAAGCATTTTTTGAAACATAAAGTTAAAAGCATCAGTCAAACAAATGCAAATATTTTGTGAACTGCAAATGCTGTTTAAAAAGGCAAAAAAAAAATAATATCCTCTTGGAAACTGAACAACCTGGAAATGTAGTGACAGGACATTTTTTGTTCTTCCAGACTTCATTCTTCACATAGCAACAAGAAATTCCTCTCTTAAAACTTAATGGCTTATTTACTAAGATATTTACAGAATTGTTATATAGTTAACAAAATAAGTAACACTGAGTATCCATTAAGATGTGCAACTTCCAGAGCAAATACTACTAGCAGATTCCTACAGGAACATCTAATACTTCAAATGATGCCGTACGGCAGTTTGCAAGTCACTTGGTTTTGGAAATGTTACTGTGTATATATATATATATATATATATATATGTATATATATATATATATATATATATGGAAATATTGCATATCTTCTTATTTAATAGCAAACGGAGAGCAATATCCCCAGTATAAGGTACTATACATGGCTACTGACAATGTACTTTTCCATCTCTTACATGATATTTCATACCATGCTGGTGATTAACATGTATCTCTCCCACTTATGAAAATATTAATGCTAAGTATGAAATCATTACTAAAAAGTAACAAACAATGATTAGCATCCTTACTGTAATACATTTTAAATTAAAAAACATATTATCATTTTGTTAGTTAAGCTTGGCTTTTCTTATGTTCCCTATTGTTATTTGTTAAGTCAAAAAGAAAAAGAAAAAATACACCGGAGATGCTGGGAGGTGCTAAGTGTTTTCATTGTATTAATTGTCTTTTTCAGAATAATACAGAAATTATTATTTATTTCTATTATTTTCAGTGAAAATCTGACAGGCAGAAAGCCCTTATTCAGCAGAGGTCTAGGGAAAAAAGCTCCACAGAAAATTTAACCATAATTATAAGAAATATGTAATAATGTAAATTTTAAAACCATTTATAGATTAAAAAGTTTAACAACTGTATTATCACATTAACAGAAGAGTGAATGTTTGCATGTATAGGAACTGAGGTAGTTGAAACATAACTGAGAAAGAAAAATCAATTCACAATAAAGCTACTGAGGCAGATGAGTCCCTGTGTAATCTTAATTGATCCAGATATTAATACATGAAAGAAAATGAGAGATGAAGGGGAAATTAAAGAGGGAATAAAGGTTGAAATGAAGGAACAGAAGTAAAACCTAGAAAATAAAGAGTGGATATAGGTTATAGATGTGTGTCAGTTTTCTATGTGGCCAAAAAAAAAAAAAGAGAGAGAAAAGGGTGTGCAGAGGAGTAAAAAAAGAAAAATAAACCAAATATGAAGAGAGAAATAAGGCTGGAAAAGAGAAAGACAGGCTAGGACAGAAAATAGGAGATGACACATAAAAGCACATTGTGACAGAAAAAGAATGAGAATATGAAAAGAACACAAGTGAGAAACATTTAAATAGTCATCACTTATAAAAGCTCCATCTAAATAATTCGACAGAAATATCTAGATAGACAATAACATGAGCATAAACTTGCACATGTAGAAGGTTATCCTAGAGTTAAACATAAGCACAGCCATTAGTCCATCAGGTACTAAGAACATTTAACCTTTAAATACTTGCAATAAAAATCACGTGCATACCTTTCAACGGTACAGATTTTTGCAGAATGCCCAGATTTTTGCCTCATATTTTTTGTCTGTTCCTTATAAAAAATAGTTTTTTGACAAATCACTTGGATGATTTAAGGATTAAAATCAATAAATAATGACAATCATTTAAGTTTCAGACTTCAAATCCTTCAGAAAATATATGGTAACAGAGGATCATGTCATTCTAGCAACTTTCTAAGTTTATAACAGCATTATTTAAAATGTATCCCTATTTTTGGGCCTTTATCCCCCATTTTGTCAGGTTTTGCCCAGATTTCTTGCAGTAAGAGGTTGAGAGGTATTTTGTTGCCGCTGATTTGTTGCTTTTAGACATATGATTCACGTATCTAAAAACAGCTAATCAGCAGCAACAAGATGGATGAATTAAGAAGTTAGCTTACTTTTTTTGTGTTTGATTTCAGTATGCACTGCACTGTGTTATTAATCTCTAAAGTTGCACCTGCATATAGCAACAACTGCCATTTCAGTTCTCTTTTTATTAATTCATCCCAAACTCTTCACCCTTTTCATCAAATTCCACACTCTTTAAACAAAGAACATGATTTTTTTTAAATTAGTGCAGACAGAACTATGCCTGTTTGTTTCTCCTTTATTGCATAACAATGCTCAGTTACTCTGTAAACTTTCTGATGGACTTGTATGTTAAGTGCTTTCATTGTATTACTTAATGCAACATATCTTGCCAGGTAAATAATGCCTGTAGACAAGTGTCCCTATTGTCCTTCATACCCTGCCACCACCATTCATAGTCTGTTGTCAATGTATCTGCACTGTTGCCATAACCCACAATTAGATGTGTCAATTTGTTTATGGGTGGAATTTTTTGGTGCATTGTTTTATTTTTGTTATATGAACTTCAAATTGTATAATGTCTTATTAATTAAATTAGGTTCCCCCACCTAGGAATGTAAAAAGTTCCTGGGGAGCCTCAATTATTTTCCAGTTTGTTTGTCACAATATTCTTAACAGTATTGCTCTTTATACTGTAATCTGCTCCCATAGCAGTGTTCCATTCTATTTTATTTTCACTGATGCTGATGTCACTATCACATTCTTTTCTTAAGATATAATATTCTGCATATCTCTTTTTCTCCCTTAACTTCATTAAAAAATCTTAGTAACAAGGTTTGGTTTTTAACCTCTTAGTAAATAAGCCATGCAACACTGCCATCTATTGGGCAAATATGGAAACATCTGAGAAACATCTGAGAAGATTTAGAATTTTACATTGCTTGTCTTCTAATACAGAGCTTTTTATATTAGCAGGATGGCAACTTTCTGCATGCAAGTAGGTGTTAGCAAAAGTTGGTTTTCTACAGATATTTCAGAAATATGTTCTCTTGTCAGTACTGACTCACTTTTAGAATAAGTACACAGATCTGAGGTACTAAGTAAAATCATTTAAAAGGTTTCAACTTATTGTATTAGTTTAGAAGTACCAGTCTGTAAAATAAAAGTATCATCCATAAAACAGCCATAAAATTGTGTGTAATCTCTGAGCAGGCAATTACAAATAGATTGTAATTGCCCTAACATAGCTAATATGATATGTGCATAAATATCAATCAACAGAAGCCATTATTGCCAAACAATTTTCTTTTCAGAAATATTTATAGTTTAAAAAATGTTCTTTAAAATAAAATGCATAAAACAGCAAATCATATTAATATCACCTCTAGATAAGGTACTATTGCTAAGAAAGTCCCTGAAAACTTCTATACAAACGTGTACTGTTACAGCATTGATTACACATATCATACCTTCATTGTATTTAACACTAAGTTGACCCAAACAGTCCTAGGAATCTTTCATATGCCTCAGAATTTTGAAACTAAAGTTTTTAACTAAAATATTTATTTACAATGCCAGATTCTGATTTAAAACTGATAGTCTGAGTGGCAGATTAATTATGTTCTTATGAATTTTTGGGATGCAAAACAAACTGGCATACCTCTCAACTGTCTAGATTTTTGCAGAATATCCAGATTTTTGCCTCATATTTTTGATCTGTTCCTCATAAAAATTGTGGTTTTCTGCCAAATCACATATGATTGAAGTCACCAAGTAATGACATATATTTGTGTTTCAACCTTCATATCCATTAGAAAATGCAAGCTAACACATTCCCTGTTACTCTAGCAACTTTCTGAGTTTATAAGAGCTATATTTAAACATCTGCCCTTATTTTGGTCCTTTGCCCCCCCCTCCCATTATTTAGGCAATGTCCAGATTTCTTGCACTAAGAAGATGAGAGGTATGCAACTGGCAACTTTAGTAATTCAATTTTGATAACATTGTATTCATCAACAGAGCATTCAAGGTGCCATGTAAAAAAAAAATAGAATTTATTGCTTTGTATGCTCTGTTAAATTCAACAGCTTGATCTTCCTGTAGCTGCTAACACCATTCAAAATGTCTCCATTTCTCTCAACATATTTAACTGTGTCCATTACAACCACCTGTACACTGTTATTGGACTTATGACCCTTATTTGCTTACACTGATCTGATCCTTACAAGTATGTCCTTCTTGTGGTGTTAAATTATAAAACCTAATGCTGGCATGTTTTCTTAAGCTTACCTTATACATAGTACAAAAGCTTCTTCAAAGGTAGCAAATGTTTGATTAAGCAGGGGTTAAAATTACTAATTACCTTTAAATTGTCATCTGTGACCATTCTAGGTGTCTGCAGTTATACCAATTTAAAATTTAAAGTCAGACCATGATCTCATTAAATTAGCCCTTCCTGTGGGAACAAATGATAGTTATTTGATCAAAACTGTTTTGTACATAGTATTTAAGACTTTAGAATTTAAATTATAAACTGTATGAAAATCACTCAGTATGGTATTTACCAATTGCCCTCTGCCTATAATCACAAGCTAGACCCACCATTCCTTAAAGACTTATTCTTGAAGTTGCAGCACCCCCACATGGTGAGAGTGATCTGCTCATTTTCCAGAAAAGAATCTAGATGTCTAATTTGGAGTTCTCCTATCATTGTATACCACTCTGATGTGTTCCTTTTGTGTTAACATGTATGCTTTTAGGTACACTTTTTCTTCACATACATAAACTGCTATTTACAAAGAAACAAAGATATTCATTGATAAGAGCTGGCAGAAAAACAAATTATGCTCATAGGAGGTTACTAGGCTAGCGGCCCTACAGGCTCTGCAAGCCTAGCCACGTTAATCCCAAGCATCCCTATTTGTTCTTTTTGGGTAGTTTACAGAATGAATTTATGAACAGAGCGAGTGCCACCCCAGGGGTGAATCTGCAGTCTCCCATCCAATTACCTAGGTTGCATTTGGATAGGATCAGTGACGAGCTCTGTTTTACGTGAATAGGAAGTCTATTCCAGTGAAGCAGCAGCCTCTGGGAGAGATATTTGTCTCTCTAGCATGTTCTGTTAATGTCCAAGCTAGGTTGAGATCCCTTGAGTGAGTGACTCTTGTGCCATTTGACTTACAGATGTGCAGCATTTCCATTCATACAGGGGTGAAGACTGCCCTATAGATCGGGCAAGTTATGATTTTTATTTTTCCTGTTCAGGTGTGTCTAGTCTAGCATGCTGTTTACATTTTAGTTGTCTTCTTCAAGGATGGTCATTGCCACAACAAATCATAAAACATTTGGGGTTTTACACATATCTCTTTTTCATTTTCCACTTGTATGTTTGAAGTAGCACTGATCTTTCCTACAAAGACCCAGTGTAAGTTTCACAACTGTCAAGAGTACATATGGATCAATACAGTTTTCTTGCTTATTTTTATTTATTGAGTTGTTTTGATTTCACTTGTATATTTCATGATTTTTTTGAATACTTCATTAGAGACATTTTCTGCATTCTCTCCAAAAAAAGAATGTGTCCAAACACAAAGTCAAACTGCTCATATGAATATTGCAAGACTGTGAGGAGATACTGGCATTTTCAGTTTATATATTTCTCAGTTAAAGAAATTCCTGACAAGGGTATTTCAGTTGTATCCACAGTCATTGCCATTCATGAATGCATACCAGCTTACACTCACATTTACTAACAGGAGCTTCTTTTGCTTAGAATTGTAGGACTAGGGAAAGAAGATGACAAAAACAAGCAAATGTAGTGGAAACATAAAACAGATGAAAATGCAGCTTTTGATGTGGAACAATGGGCCAGATTCTAAAAGGATGATGTGGTGTTGTAGATTTTACCAAAACTGATGAACACCCTATGCCAACAGTTATAATGCAAAGTCAGCATGTCAGTGAATGCAGACCACCCAGGTTAGGAAGATATGGTGAAGGGGCCCTGATGTTTAAGAAATCCTCCCAGTATTTTTAGGGGTAAACCAAGCAACAAAATGAACATAAATGAAGGACACAGCAGACTAAATGAAATATAAACAAAAGTGTTTAAACAAGTATGTACTGATGATTGAATGTATTAGATAATCGTCACATGCCACAGTAAAAAATGATGACCCCACACATTAAAATATACAACCAAACAATACAGGGAAAATGAATATATGCATGTCAATAAAATATAAAATATAAAATAAATATCATGACTGCTAATGCATACAGAAGTACTTTATTGTGGATACATAGCAGCATATTTTGTGAAGTTTACAATCAATGCCAGGAAATCAACAAAATAAAGAAAAGTATTTGTTGATGTGGCAGGGCAAGCCATATTCCCAGAATAGCATAGGACAGTAATCTAAAATTAATGGGGAAGAGGTGCATAGGGGGAACAGCAGTGCAAACACCCCTAGAAATGAGGGAGTTAGGAGAACACAACATGGAATGAGTAAGAAAGGTAACATAAATGGAAGAAGGAAAAAGACAGTCAGAGGTATGGTCAAAGGGGCATAGGTATTTTTGTTCTGAGGATAGACCTCCTTTTTTGGTGAAAGGAAGGATAGGTGATGTTTAAGTGTATAGTAGGGGTAAGGTGTGAAGGAAAAGGACATAAAGCAGAGTCAAAACATGACATGGCAAGTCTAGGGAGGCAATAGTCTAAGAGATGAATCCAGACAGGTGCACATAACACTGGCAGAAAACACACCACCATAGAGGGGAACACAAAAGGTGTGTGTGTGTGTGTGTGTGTGTGTGTGTGTGTGTGTGTGTGTGTGTGTGTGTATGTATATATATATATATATATATATATATATATATATATATATATATATATATATACACACACACACACACACACACACACACACACACACATATATATATATATATATATATATATATATATATATATATATATATATATATATATATATATATGCTTGTACCAGCATTTGTGACAATATGCTACTTTATTTACCAATGACAAAAACAACACAGCTGTAATGGGCACAAGGCATGGGGCATTAGTTTAACAAATGAACTGTGAATGTAGGATGATAAATTAAAGACCTATAACACTGACATATAGGTCATGGTAAATAGGAATGTTGTCCATGAAACACATTACATATCCTGTAACATATACATCTCAAACATGTATGTGAGGGCAGTTTTGGTAACATGGCACAGACTGGGTAGTACAACAGAATATTACCAATATGTCTCCAAATATCAGCTTTTTGCCTGATCAGCAGCGAGTAATAGTGACCATACAACACAAGGTTATGCACATACAAGAGCAGAGAAGCAGGACATACATCTGTGGCAGTGATGGATGAACTTTCACCCCCAGACCACTGTGGTCGTGTATGCTACTACACCTGTCGAATGCCACAGTCCTTTTCACACATGCTGTGTAACTTCAAAAATTGTGTAGCAGTTGCATAACATTTCTGTGTTCATGCTTTTATATGTGTATCTACTGCAATATTACAATGCATGCTGGTATACCTCTACTTTTTAAGACCTATCTTCACAGCTCATAGAGTCATTGAAATGAGACACTCATCTATATATATATATATATATATATATATATATATATATATATATATATATATATATATGCATGCACCAGCCGAGCCCTTCCTTGGTTTCTTGCTATATCATGATACCAGACTTTGCCCTTCCTTGCTGTTCTGCAATATCATGATATCACATGGTTCTTGCCTATTACTGATGTAGTACATAGCACTTACCTGTGTAAAGTGCCATTCCTGTTAAACAAGTGACAGTATGCATATAGTACACATAACACACTTCATATCGTGAGGAGGACATAGTGCTACTGTGTAAGCATACACATTTTATCTGCCCTGGTCTTCATCATCCTGTGGTATGCTCTCATCAACCATATTGTATGTCGTGTAGCTATTGCTATGAGTGCACTCCACAGGCTTATTGCATATACATGCAGCTGTTAGCACCTTCATAACATACCATCTCTTGAGTGTTAGCCATATCAAGCTTCTTTGCAGAGGCTTAAGTGCTTGACACCTGTATTCCAGCCTGTTGGCTCAAATGCATTCATACTTCCTGAAAGACATTGTGACATGCCCTCACTGGGCCAGGAATCAAGGAGTCTGAATCCTCACCACTGACACTGGAGAGGAACATTCACTTGGAACAAAAATGGATACGCCCAGTATTCCCAGATGCAGCTCTCTGTATCAAGCACAATTTCCCTTAAGAGTGCACAAGGAACACACTCAGTCCAGGGTCTGGATTTCTCTCTCTGTCTCTCTCCAGATCCCCAATAAGACTCCACACTGGCACAGCTGTAGAGTTAAGTCTTCTGCTGAATGTTCAAGCCAAATCCTCCAGCACCTTCTCTTTGATTTTCACACACACACACACACACACACACACACACACACACACACACACACACACACACACACACACACACACACACACACACACACCTGGGAAAGGCTGGCACAGATTTACTAGCTATGCCCCCTTCTGCCCAGAATATAAGGAACTTACACCGCCATCAGACACTCCAAAGCCAGAGACTTTAAGGCTCTTACAAGGGTACCCAATTGTACTGAGTGAAATTAATATTAATACAAATGATAGTGTTTGACCAATGCAGTAAGACTTTCAGGAGTGGCCACAGAGTTACCTAGTATGTCTAACTCCTCTCAAAGGTTAAAATATTCTCTAAAGGTCCACCACAATGAAAGATTTAAATATATGTAATAATACATAATAAAAAAACATGAAAATACCAAATACCTATTTACAATAAACACCAGAGTTTCAGTCACAGGAAATATTAAAATAACACAGATGAATGGATTCACACAGATATAGAAAAACAGCACTTAACTGATCTCACTATATTTTCCTGACTGATCTAAAGAATTACCATCCCCTGTCCACTTACTAGAGCAAAGCAAGATGAAGTAGTGAGTGGACTGCTCTTAGACTTCAGTCTCATCTAGTATTAAAACATAATTTCAGATATGGATTATAGAATGACATCACACACATCTGATCATCTGACTTCTAGTTCCCATACTACCCCCATTACTGGAAACTGAAACAGAATTTTGCACATATGTGTTACCATACACACAGATTGAACTTTCCTAAGATACGTTATAGCATCTGGAAGCCATAAAACCATTTCAACACTCCCGCCCTTCTAGGGTAGTAATCAGTTCCCTACTAGAGACAATACAGCTGTATTCCTAGTCTTTGTTTTCTCACACATTTTGTCTCTGGCTGCAATCAGAACTGTAAGATACAATATTTATGGCCTACATTAAGTAATTTAATTTCAAGCTAAGTTTCAAAGTTATCTGTAGCTGAGCTTAACCTCTTCTCATCCAGTATCCTTTGTTACAATATTAAATTCAGCAGTCATAATACAGTCTGACATACAGGTGAATTTCTTTGCTGTACAGCAGGACACACTGTTGGTACATTTTAATACAATCAGCTTTA
Organism: Protopterus annectens; assembly: GCF_019279795.1. Classification (NCBI taxonomy): domain Eukaryota; kingdom Metazoa; phylum Chordata; order Ceratodontiformes; family Protopteridae; genus Protopterus; species Protopterus annectens. The sequence goes on from NC_056747.1 coordinate 25,021,212, forward strand.
AAAATACATTTCTCAACACAAGCATCTGTACCAAATCAGTTTGATATACAAATGACATATAATTCTTTACTAAATTCCAGCTAGCTATGCTGACATATGTTACATGTCCACTGCCCTACTTCTCCTCATATAACTGGCAATATCTCACATCATCACAGCCATATATACCCAACACTACTGTCAGGTGACTGGCAAATAATACAATAGAGGCATGCACAAATAGAATATCCCTAGAACTGTTAGTACAACTGCCCAACTGGGAATGTATAGCTACCTATTTGTCCATCATGGTGTGATATGCCTTCCTGGCTTACTGTATGTAGACATACCATACAATATCATACCTTAATTATACCATGCACATGTGTACTGCAGAAAAGTATATATGTATGTCCATACGATGGCTCCATGTACAGGTGACACATGTATATGCACTTGTTAGCTTGCAACCATGTTTGAATTGCCATCACATGTTGCTCTATGTAGTCTTGTACCTATGGAGCATCCTAACTCAGAGTTGTGAACCACACTTTTCCAGGTTAACTAAGTACTGCTATATACCCAACAAACTGCATAATCTGTGCCTTGGTAGTAACTTACCTGTGGCCTCCTGGTCAACTGCTGGTGCTTCTGGTTGTTTGTGTTCAGTTGCCTGGGGTTCTAGAGGTAGTTCACCAACATCTTGGGCTGCCACAACAGTGTGCTTCGTTGTTATCTTATTGTGCATCATGGCACATATAGTGACCATCTACACAGCCTTTTGCAGTACACGCTGAACTGGAATGCACCATTCAGTGTATCCAGTCACCAGAATTAGTCTTTTAGTGCACCAGATACTCTTTCAATGATGTTATGTGTCACAGCTTGAGCTATCATGAATACATCAAGATCGAATGGGTGTCAAAGGCCATGGCTCCATTGGATAACTGTAGTCACCTTCTGGAATGGATAGGACAGGACATTAGTTGCACCTGTTACTTTATTGCTAGTATAGACATATACACTCACATACACTATGTAATAACAGTCCATCTGGAATTTCTGTATCCCTAAACATAATACACAGATCATTCTTTCCTACATATGAAGGCATCATATGCACATCCAAGATATGTTGCTACAAGATTTATGGAGAGACCATATGATAATCACAATAGCTTCCTGGATCTCTAATTGTTTACTTATTTGCTAGCAATATCCTGTGAGCAGCTGAGGGAGGGGCACCCTTTCTAGTTTTAGTGCTGCTAAGTACTTTCACTGGAAGGGTATTTATTGAAATATGGGTGCAATATATTTCACTGAGAATAAGATGAAAATTGCTGGTGGCATGAAAATGTTCAATGGCAGGCTGCCATTCCTGTTGTGAATTGCAGAAGTGTCTGTATTCCTCCACCTTGCAATACATGACTGCCAGTAACCTTTTTAGGATATGACTTACAGCTGTATGGGACACTCCTACAGTATCCTCCATCTACCAGTGGAATCTCCTAGATGCCAGTATACTAAGCCAATGCCATATCTCAGTGTGTAGTAAGACTGGATTCCCACACAAATTGTATGATGATGTGTGGAACACACACATCTCACAGATTGTCTGCATCAGATCTTTGTGTAGCCTATATATGTTTACGATTTCTGATCAGAGAAATGGCTTAACTGCAGCCTGGCATGCTGGGTATATTAAGGGTATTGTCTGCATTCACTGGACATTCTCAGTCATGACCTGCTGTATCTCTATCTCTTGGCATCCTTCTGCACTGAACTGCATTGGTCCATGTTGTTTGCACTGATTTCCAAATATCTTGATGGCCTCTACCATAGACCTATTTAGAAATAATGGTGTGTCTTGCTGACTGTTTCCAGCAACCTTTATTGCTATAAGGCAGACATGTTGTATCATAGAATCAAGCATAGGGCTGCTCATATCATTATTTTAGTACAACATTTCACATTATCATAATAGCCCCCTGCCTACTTTTGTGAAATCACCAGCACTGTATTCTCAACATAATTGTTGCACTTTCTGTTATGCTTAGCATAAATACCTTTTGGAATCCAGGTCTATGTCTTTCACAGTAGGCAGGCCACTTCCATACATGGCTCAACAGGTGTCTCCTAAAAAAATTAGTGTACTGTATGGAAATAGTCTTATCCATTACTCTCCATAAAAACACAAACATTTAATATCTTAAAATCTTCATATGTCAAAGTACAGCTTACAGTACGTGCTTTAAGTTATTGCATCTATTTATTTTTTTTCAAGGTCTGACATATATTGTGTTCATGAAGTAAGAATAATAGGGACTACTGCAGTGCTGAAGCTTACAGCCTTAATTTTAAACTGGAGTAGCAATTCATGATCCATCAAGGGTTCCTAAATTGCAATTACTCGTCTAAAGAGAAATTTACTGACTGTATAATAGACATTGCTGGACTGTATTAGCTGCAGTTGCTTTAGTACTCTGTTTAAAAAAAAGTCAGTTTCACCTGATATTTACCACAAATGCCTACACAATTCGATGCACTAGCCACTAGAGCAGTATAAACTCATTATTAGTTGATAGCTATCGATATAGAGGCTCAGGCTACTCAGTGTTTTTTTTAACCTAAATGGTATTTTAATGAAGCTTCAATGTGAAAAGTCGCTGTGTAATATATGAAGACACAAAATGTCACATGTGAGGTTAGAATAGTTCTACCAATTTTAAAACAGATGAGCAGAAAATGGGCATGGATGTGATCCAATATGATAAACTAAAAGTGACAAGACTGCAAGATGGTAGGCCGCAAAGTTAAATGGGTTGCAAAAGTGTAGAACAACACTAATCTGAAGAATAATGCAACTAACACACTCCCTTGTATATGTCACTTTCACAACCTTACATGCTGTGTTATCAATCTCTGACTCTATTTCAAAAAAATGAAAAATATTTCATGCTTACACAAAATCAAACTGAGAAAAAATTATGTGCTTTGTAATTTTGGAAGTTCATATTCTTGGATTTCTCATAGTAAAATTAAGTTGATATATGCAAATGCAGCATTACTGCAGATATTTCAAATACCTAGTTTTATTGCATGCTGAATTGCTTCTATTTCAGCCTTAGGTACAGCATCATCTACTGTAAATGTATATCTGAAACTGAAGCACAGCTCCAAATAATGGCAAAGTTCATAACAGTAAGAGACCACAGACTGTGCCACACAGTTTCATGGGCTACGAAACATCTTTACCATTCAGGGTAGAGAAACAGCCATTCGATCATTAAACCACTAAGTCACAATTATTATGTTAAACTATAGGGAGTACTGGATGTGCATTCTAAAATAAGTCAGGAAAGTGCATTTTATAGTGACTTCTAGAGCTACATAGTGGGCAGCTGGAGCTTGTAAGACGAATACTATTACCTTTTGGGTATACAATTAATTAGGCCTTTTCATTCTCCAAGATGAGATAATACATGTCTGTAGAGGGTTGTACATGTCTGGATATCATTCTGATAGTTACATACAGTGAGTTTCTTTTGTGCATTTATAAAAGATACATGAAATCTTCTACAATATAAACTGCAACAACACTGCATTAATGCATATGGGTAAAAGAGGAAAATGATACGTCTAACAAAATATGTATATGGGTAGGGTATATGATAAGTAGAGACAGACAGTTGTGAGAAAATAGACATCCATACATATACCAGTGATTGGAAAGGTTGTAGGCAGTCTCCAGCAATAAGATGGAAATATAATTACCAATGTGGTCTCTATTGTAAACAACATGCTCCCTGAGTATTCAAAATATAGAATACCTTCTGTTTCATTGTGTCCAAACTATTAAACTTGCTATAGTTTTATGTACATTTTGTTTTGAGCACTGACGAAAGAAAAAAAACAAAAAAAACAATGCATTATGGACTTCAATTTGACTGCCATTTTGACATGATTGCCATCGTCCACACTTGTATTGGCTGGCTATGGTCATCAATAGTAGTGCTTGTGCTGCTGTAGCAAAACATGGGCATTGTTCTATCCATACTTACCTCTGTTTTACATAATGCGGAGAGTGAGAACCTGAATTAATGTACTCTGTCACAGCATCACTCAACAGCCTAAAGGTTCCTTCATAAATCACCTTGCCTGACAACATAGGCATGACTACCTGTATAAATGTTGATGAAGACACTGATACCTCAGTATGGCTTTCTCTATATGAAAAATGTGTGCATATAATTGACATAGGACTATATATGACTGTACAGCAAGGAAGGACCCATGTACTAGGGGTATTTTATTATGTCTGTTCTGCTATTTTTATTTTTGTTTTCTTGTCCTCATTGATGTAACCCACACTTCTCAACTGTTCAGATTTTCACAGAATGTCCAGATATTTCCTTCGTATTTTGGTCTGTTTCTCATAAAGTTTGTGATTTTCCGGAAAATTGTTGAGAACTGAAGTTGTTAAATGATGACAGGCATTTGAGTTTCAATCTACATATCATTCAGAAAATTCACACCAAAGCAGAACCTATTGTTGTAGTACCTTTTCAAGTTTATAAGTGCAATATTTAAAATATGTCCTTATTTTTAGGCCTTTGTCCCCAAATTAGTTTTACCTTTGTCCAGACTTATTGTGCTAAGAGGTTGAGAGGTATGCCGACTACCAACTTATTTGTGTTCTCTTCACATAAATCAGTTATAACAGTAATGGCAAGTCAGCTTGGAAACTTGCTGAACTTGAAACACTTACCAGTGGGGAATATAGGAATATTTGTATATGTGTTTTATTTATGGTAGTCCTCTGTGGTAAACAGATGGACTTCTGCAACCAACATTATGATTCTGCTTTTTGCCCTCATAGTTTTTTTAACTAAATAGCCATGAGTGTTTTAGTGTCTGCTTATTGCACTAGCTAATTGCAAATAAAGTTATTCTGCCTCACATGGAAGTTATTTATGCTTAGGAAAACGAGACGCCCATGCTTTTTTAAAACAGTGGCACAGGCAGATGACACAAAGTAGAAAAAAAGCAACAAACGATGTTTTTAGGGCTATACAAAACATTACTGTAATAGGTACAAGAGAAGATAGAATACTTCAAAGAATCTGCTAATATTTTATGGAGATAAACACTGCTATTTTTCAATGAATAAAGCAGGAATGCCCTGAAATAAAAAGTGTGCGATTAAGATTAAAGTGAAGGGTATAAATACATCTGTCTGACTTGAGTGGTGCATTTCTTTAATAGTCTTTTAGCAAAGTTGCTGGCGAGTTAACTTCAATGAACTCCATTAATACTTAGAATAGAAAAGAAGAGAGAAAATAAAACAGGATTAGTGTGAGACTATTGAAATGACAGGTCAAGGATTTTTTATTTGCAGTGAAATTGTAGTTCTTATTACTCAAAACAGTTATCTTGTGCTTGCACTGCTATCTGCTGGGAGACCCTAGAATTGCAGGAGCTTAAAACTTCCCTCATCGCTGAAAAAGAATGTTACAGAGATGCAACTGTTATCAAATCATTAGTTTAGATCTATTGATGCGGTAAAGAAAAAGGCTGATCAGGCAGGTCTGGTGTTATCTGTTGTGCAGTATATCATAGACTGACATGGCTATAAGCTATTAGCAAACTCTGTGCTTTGTTTGATTTCCTCAGATTTTAATTGAATACAGTGTGATTCTGGGCAAGTTGCTTGAATATAGTTCAAGGTTGATATGAAGAAAGGCAATGGATCTCATATTGTTGTAGCAGACAATGCAGTCACAGATCACTCATAGATTATGTAAAAGTATTTCCAGTTGCATAAATTAAAAGCATTTTTTCCAGAAAAAATGATTTTACCATCATGAGGGCAGTTTTGAAATGGAGAAGGATGGATACCCAACAATGTTTGTCTCATCAGACATCAGTAATATGAACTTACTAATATATATATCTATATATATATATATATACATATATATATATATATATATATATATATATATATATATATATATATATATATATATATATATATATATATCTATATATATTTAGAGAGAGATATATGGGTCCTTATTAATGGATCAAATGGTCAAATGAGCAAACATTGCAAGCTCAAGCTGCGAAGATCAAAAACCGAAGCTTGAATAGAATGGGTCCTTTACTGTACGGGATCATGGTACAGGGGGGCTGCAGTATTGTTCCCTTCTCCACTGCGGTGACATCTCACAGTTACAATACATAATTGGCAGGGGCTGTTATAGGCACACTGAGGCTTGATCCCCTGCAAAAGACAGGTGTATTTACTAACTTTTGAGCTTCCAGGTTTGCCACTTTCCTGGCTCAATCTCATAATGTTTGTTCATCTGTGCTTTTGAGCATGTGATGTACATCTATATATATATATATATATATATATATATATATATATATATGTGTGTGTGTGTGTGTGTGTGTGTATATATATATTTATACCTACACACAAACATATATAAATATATATATATATATATACACATTTGTGTGTGTGTGTGTGTGTGTGTGTGTGTGTGTGTGTGTGTGTGTGTGTGTGTGTGTGTGTGTGCTGGCATACCTCTCAACCTTTTAGTGCAAGACATCTGGGCAAAGCCTAAAATAATGGGTGGACAGAGGCCCAAAATATGGACAAATTTTAAATATTGTTCTAATAAATGTAGAAAGTAGCCAAAGAAACAGGTTTTGTATTAACATACATTTTTCTGAGGGATTTGAAGTCTGAAACTCAAATGCACATGCATAAATCTGAACAGTTGAGAGGTATGTGTGTTGGACATAGCCTGTATCACAGCTGCACTAATGAGAATTGTTGGTAAAAGCATTTGTTAAAAAAATGGTAAAAAGTTATAGGTTGTCACTTGCATGTTTTCTTTAGTACAGAAAACTAGGAGTGGGGATTTTTTTCTGACTCATCATATGATTGCAAACCCAGCAAGTGTTTCCTTTCCAGACTCTATCACTCTAAGTAGCTACTATGGCCCTGGGGTTTCGTTTCTTAGAGAAATATATTGAAACTATTTAACTAGACCATATACACAGCACAGTAGCATTTGTAAGTCATGTATTATTTATGTCCCTAATGAATCCTGCAATTTCACTGGTTAACCAGGTAAAGAATTCACAACTGGAACATTGCTGTGTTTCTTGCATTTTTCCCATTTTGCAAGTAGCATTTAAAAAGATTGGTAGAGAAACATACTTCCTGTTGCAAAACTCTCCTATTTATTGTCGTTAAAAAGAGTACATTCTTCAAATCTAGGTATGTGTTTACCTTCGGGTCATTAAAGTGAAGAAACATTCAATATGCTGAGCAGCTGTCCATGTTGTAGTTCTGGCTACTTATTGTGATATCAAAACCACATTAGTGACTGTGTAACATGGCTACAAAAGGCTGGCATTTATTGACAAACAGTGCGTAGTGTAGCAATTATTAGTGGCCATGAAAAATGTGCAAAAATTCATAGACAGTGTTTGATGCATATCATCATAGTTGTGAGCCACCCCATGTGGCAAACTCACAAATATTAGTGCAATACAAGCATGTACTACTCATCTATAAATCTCAGCAAAAGTATCTTAACCATTTATGCATAGCAGCATAATTGAAATGCAACACATGTGAAAACCACAAGTAAATTTGCAATGACAGTACAACAATTTTAAAGTTTTAGTCCAATTCTTGACAGGAAATATTTTTTAAAGAGTTTGGTTATTTGTAAATATTCATCTCTGTATGCTATATCTACAAGCCTTTCAACTAAATATGAGTAATGTATACAACTCAGCCTGTAAAAGTATTAATTTATTTGTTAACATCTACAAGTGACTGTGGCTGAAGTAACAGTGGAAGAATGTATTGTAATAATAATACTTGTTGCAAAGACTATTGGAATTTGTTCCAGGCATAATGGCACACTATCTTGAACCTCAAAAGTAATAAAACAGCCAGATTTAACAATCATTTTACTGCACTAAATATCACAAATAAGACATGATAAAATGTATAACTATTATAGAGGTCTGAGGAGCAAGCATATAGATTGTATGAAGAAATGAAAGAATAAGAAGATACTTACAGTGTAGTTCAAAACATGATGCCAAGATACATTTAACTCCAACAATGTACAGTACAGCATTTATACATTTAAAAATGCTATGCAAAAAAACAAAACAAAAAAAAAACAAGAATCCATAGTTGCATTACACAATATTGAAAAGCCTGGCAATGAAATGCAAAATTGCAAAGTTATATTTCGGTCAAAATTAGGAAGAGCACATTAGATGACACATGCTGTATAATTCAGGCTAAAGCATTATAGACTGTACATGATCACTAAGAATCTTGGAAAGCATGTAAAACAAACATTGGTGCAACAAAGTATGGACTACTATGACATACAAAATATCAGGACAGAAAGAATGCAACAAGCACTGAAGGCATACAGTACAACAGGTACTACCACAATATGAGTTTACTCAGCAAGAGGTTAAATGTGGGACTGGTAAACTGAAGATCGAGCTGTGCATCAGTTTGCAAGATTAGAATTAAAAGTAATCATTTTAAAATCATGGGGACATTTAAGACGATAAAACATCATTTAACATAAAAAGACTGTTCAAAAAGGCATATGTAAGAAAAGCTGAAGGCTTCACAAAAAGGAAACAAACAGATCACATGGCAATAAACAAAGTCACAAGTCTGATCTGTAATATGTACAAGAAATAAAGGAAATTAGGTCAGGGATTGCAGTAAACATAACTGCTACTTTAGAAATCTGAAAGCAAGAAAACTGGTAGATTCAGGAGCTTCATTAAACATTATAAAAATATGACACTTCAAAGAACTGCATCCACTAGCAAGTGTAAGAAAAAACAGCAACAAAATCTATTCATGTAATTCAGATGAGCATCTTCTAAGTAAAGGCTGCTTTGATGCTGACATGAAGTTCATTAATGAGTGAGACAGACGCCACATGTCACATATTGTTAAGGAATGGTTCTTCATTGATGAGTTGACTTACTTCCAAATCATTAGACCTGATTGAAATATGAGAGAAGGCAGACAATGTGAATTATAAGCAAGACTGTATATATTACTGAACAGGTGCTGTGATTTCATAAAAAAATTAGTAGATTTAGGAAATAAATCAGTTCAAACTTCATATAGGCCAGCTTCAACACTGGCTTTATTAAAGACCTTAAATTCTAAGCTCTATTACAAAAGAAAGTAGCAAAGTATTGGGGACAAGTACATTCCATAACAATATAAACCAAATCTGATTACACCTAGGATATTTGACCTGTAAGAACCCGCAATTGTTCATGTGCTTTTCTCTGGGTGCTCTAGTTTCCGCCCACATTCTAAACACATGCAATACATGGAATGACCACTCTAAACTGACCATTGGTGTGACTGTGCATGCGAGTGTGTGGTATGGAAGAAAAAATACAGTAAGGTTAGCCATCTGGTGATGTGAACATTGGCTCTAGATAACTGAGACTATTGAAGTGACACCCTAACTAAATGTGGAAAAATGAGAAAAAAGTTGTGGATCTATGGAACCCACAATAAATATAAAGTAAAGTATAAAAAAATAAGCATAGTAGCAAACTATGTTATTATGTTTGTAATGAAGTACATAAAACACTGAATGCTGGATGCAGATATTGTACCATTTTGTCAGGTTCCTTGCTGCTGCTGTTGGTGAACAAACTACTCACAGACTGGAAGCACATACTATTAAAATACAATGTAACAGCTACAACAAAGTAGCCAACATACATCATAGCAACTTGAACTTCACAAATAATTCAAGCACTAAGTTGCAAAAATCTAGTCCATGGGAAACCCCCACTGAAGTTTCCAAAGAAAGTTTCATAAAGCTGAATAACAAATTGGTTGCAAGTTATGGGAACTCCGCAAGTCCCCCCAGATTACATGCAGTCCACCGAAAGGCAAAACACAGAACAACAAATCCACAAAAGTATTCCCTAAGTGCATTCGTCAGGACTGGCAACAACAGCTCGCAAAAAAAGTAACATTTCGAAGGGCCAGTAAATATCAGACACATACTTCATATATGGACTACTAATCTTCCAACATTCCAACAAACCCACTACAGCAGGGCAGCACACTGGCACAGTGGTTAGTTTTGTTACCTCACAGCAAGAGGTTTCCTGGTTTGATTCTTGGCTGGGGTACCAACTGTGCATAGTCTGTATGTCTTCCCTGTGTTCATGTGGGTTCCCTCTGTGTGCTACAGTTTCCTCCTGCATGCCAAAGACATGCAGTAGGTGTAATGGACCCTCTAAATTGGCCATAGGTGTGAGTATGTGGTGTGGAAGAATTACTGCAGCAGGGCTAGCCACCTGGCAATGTAAACCTTGGCTCTAGATGATTGTCACTGAAGAAGTGACACCCTGACCCTATGTGCAAAAATGGTAAAAAAGGATTATGGATGGATTCTCCAAAGGTCACAAAATGATTCCTTGTCAACAACAAAATCTTTAGATATGTGTAAATTATTATTGATAAAGACCAGGCATAATCATTGCATAAACACATTGCATTGTATTTAGTATCAAATTCAGTGGGGAAGACGAATATAAGGGGCTAGAGGAACAAGACATATCTGAGAAAGTAAAGTGACAAGGGCAGGAGACTGGTTTCCCCAGGTGTGTTATCACTCACAACTATATGTACAAATTAGGTGACATTATGTCTGGATAAGACAGCAACACATCAACAGCCAATGCATTAGCAATGAGTTTTAAAAACAGCAGTGTTCAACAAACTAGACCTGAAGAAATATTGACATCAGCATGGGCTCCATCCTGACAGAAGGTCTGTCGCTATAGTTTAAACACATATTGGTCTGTTTAGATATAAAAGGCTTATGTTTGCTGTGAGTATGACAGCATATCAGTCAGCAGCTGTTAAAGGATATCTCAGATGCTAACAACCTCAGTAATGACATCATTTTTAAAAAGAGCATGGCAATTATGATAGGGCTTTGTGGCAAATGCCAGAGAGGGGTCTATATTAGTAACTCAAATGCTTACCCTATTGAATCCCTAAATGTCGATCAGTCCTTATCGAAACGCGAAAACATCAAACGTCCAGAAGAGCGAAACTGGAAATGTCGAAACATCATGGTTGGCCTTCTGCGGTATAGCTCCGTAAGGTAAGTGTGCAATAGTTACGGACCTTGGGGTTAAGGTGTGGGTTAAGGTAAGTACATGGATGGTAATGTATGTTAGATTTAGTGTAAGGTTTTGTTAAGTGTATGTGTGTGGATTATTTAGTTTGTTTGGGTTTAGCTTTTTAAGGTAAGTGTGCGTTAATTATGGACCTTAGGGTTAGGGTGCGGGTTAAGTGCATACTTGGTGGTATATGTAAGATTTAGTGTAGGGTTAGAAGTAGGGTTTTGGTTAATGTATGTATGTGGTTTATTTAGTTTGTTTGTGTAGGTAGTATATAGCAGCCGGTGGGTTGGGACAAGTATGATGGTTCGACGTTTTGAATTTTGCGGTTTAGGGCGTTCAGTATTTATGCGGTTCAATGAGGACGGGTCGACGTTTAGGGATTCGATAAGGTAAGCGTTTGTGTTTATAATATAGACCGACCACAGGAATCCATAAAGAAACAAGTGTGAGTTTATCAAAGGTAAGACTGAGTTTTATGGATTCATTTTTTTTCTCAGAAGTTTCTATATCCTGATTCTAGTGGATGAAAGCACTTTCTGCGTTGTATTTATCTATTCATATGTGTTTTTTTTTGTTTACAGGGAAAATACAGTGATCCACTCCAGACCTATTTCAGGCATAGCCGCAATCACAGTACCTTCAACATTTAAGAATAATAAAAATCATTAAAGCTTGTTAAAACACCCACAATGGTTAATGTACAGTAACCATTTGAGAACAAAACATCATTTAAGTAGAACAAAATAGGGTTGAAGAAATGAGGCTTAGTGTTATTACCATCACCTGAACGGAAGCCTAGAGTAGCCAAACAATGAGGTTTACAAGACGACAAAGGTTTGACATATATACATTATAGTACACAACTAATAAAAGACTTTAGGCATGGCACTAACAGGCCTTACATCTTGTGTATGTATGTATGTATGAATAAAGATGAAACATACAAGAAATGCATACTTTAAAGTCTTTGTTGTCATTATTCACAAAGAATATTGCTAGCCCGTAGATTTATTAAATCAAATGACAAATACGAAGAGGACTGTATTTCAGCTTAGATTACTATACTTCTGTTAAGTTTTAAATATTTTGGAAAAATGTTGAGTATATAGTGAGATGCAAGTCCTTGAAATTATGCAAGGCCATGAAAGGTGTGCTATTTCTGATCATAGAAGGCCGGATTGTGGTTGTTGGAAGAGTGGATGTTGAAAGTCCCTAGAAGAGGAAGGGGTGACTGGTGGCTAGGCTGGGAGTAGTTCTGAAAAACAGGGAAAGTAGTGTGGCGGGGGGGTTCATATGAACTGGAAGTCCACCAGCCTGAGGAAAAACCTCAAAGAACTCATGGGAGTTTGCTGCATGGAAGTGTTTTATGCTCATATTACTAAATGATTCACTAGCAATTATTTCTGGATAGTTATATAACAGTTGGAAGACCCAAGAGTCCATGGAGGTATATGCCCTGCCCAGGGTGGAAGTCAGGGCAGCATGCATAATGAAAGTACATAGAGGAAAGAAGTCACATCATCAGCTGGGAAAGGAGTGCCATGGATGGACATGGATAGCAGGGTGGGTGTTATAGATGTCCAGGTGGTAGAATTCTAGTGGGCAGAAATGGATGGCATGTGAACAGGAAAGAGAGCAGGGTGGTGGGGATCTAGTCTCTGGAAGTCCACTAGCCTGAAGAAAATGTCAAAGTCATCAGTGAAGTTTGGCAGAATGGTGGTATCTAGGGCTCTAAATAGTCACTTGTTTACTAGTAAATTATACAGGTGTATGTGGATGGCTGCATTGAACATCCTTGGGGTTGGAATGGTATGGGTTTAGCCTAGGTTTGAAGTACAGTGGCAGCCTGACGCATGGAACTCCTCAGCAGAAAAAAATCACATCTGTGCCAAACTAAGGAGTGCCATGGCTGAGCATGGACAGCAAGATGGAGGGAATGAAAATCAGGTAATGGAGGTTTCCAGATGAGCAGTGTAGGATGGAGTTTGGATTATGAGTGGTGCAACCATTCATGGAGAGCAGAAAGGTGGGGTTACCGTGTCCTGGAAATCATCCAGCCTGGAAAACATAATGTCCTCTATGGTGGATGGGGATATATGGGTGTTTAGGGCTCTGATTATTTACTTCGTTACTGGCAAAGAACCCTGGAAAGTTATGCAGGTATGAGTTGGTGGGTTCATAAGGGATTCTAGTAGTCTGTGGTTGTGTGAGTCCAGCCAGAGGTCAAAGTCCAATGGTACCCCAGTCACAGAAGTCTCCAGGAGGAAGTTGCCTTCTGCAGCCAGGAAAGGAGTACCATGATTATGCTTGGTGAGCAAGGTAGTGGTAGTGATGGTCTGATATCTGATTGGTTGAAATTCCAAGAGAGGGAGTGGTGACTGGCAGCCAGGTTCAGTACGCAGCAGCAAAGCAAGAAAATCCTAAAGGTTCTTCTTGTGGTTAGTGTAAAGTGGTGCCTGCAGCATTGATTTTTTATTAATTTATTTACTGGAAAAGACCCCTAGGTACCTATGCAGATATGTGTGGGTGGTGCTCTGAGAATCTCAGAGGACCTGTATGGTGTGAATCTGTCCTAGGCTGAAGCATAGGAGACGTTTAGGTCATTGAAGTCCCCAGGGGGACATGATGCCATTTCTGTCCAAGAACATCAAGATGGTGGTTGAATATCTAAGTAGTTTAAGTTTCAATGGATAGAAGAGTGGCCAGTGTCTGGTACAAATAGCAAAAATTGGGCAGGTAAAGCAGTATGATGGGGCCTAGTATACTGGCAGACAGTCAGCCAACTGAGAAAACTCAATGTCCCCACACTGATTGGGGGATGGTGGCGAGTGAAGCTCTAATTATTTACTTATTTACAAGCAAAGACCCCTGGACAACTACACGTGAAGCTGCTCAGAGATCCCAACTGTCCAAAGTGATGATGATCCATCCTGGTGTTGAAGCACAGGTGGAGCTTGGGTCATGGAGTCCCTGGGGACAAAATGTTTCGTTTGTCAACAGAAAAGGAGTGCCACAGTTACACATGGGAATTAGGATAGTGGCAGGTGGAGGTCCAGGTGGTTGAAGTCCCAAAGGAGTGAGGGAGTGGCTAGTGGCCATGTTAAGAGTGCACTGGCCACAAAGAAAGAGCTGGCTGGTGGAGATCAGTCATCCTGGAAGTTCACCAACCTGGTGAGTAAATCAGTTTCCCTGGTGGCTGTGAGGAATAGTGCTGCCTGGAGTGCTAATTATTTGCTTATTCACCGATAAGATCCCGTGGACAACTATTCCACATGTGCATGTGTGTGTGTGTGTGGGGGGGGGGGTTGCTGATGGGAACCACGGAATTTAGCATGATATGGGTTCAGCCTGAGGTGGAAGGCCAGGGATGAGCCTGGATCACAGTACCCACCAAGGGGGAATATCTCCAATTTGCTACTAGGAAGGCAGTGCCATTGCCATGCATGGAGATCAGGGTAAAGGGGGTTAAGTCTAATGGTGGAGGTCTGCAGGGGAGTTTGGGATGGCTAACTTGCAGGTGAGTTTGCAGTGCTTTGGCCAGGCAGTAAGACTAAGGTGGTGGGATTCCACTTTCCTGGGCCCTTATCCACCTGGGGAAAAGCAAGATGTACCCTTTGGTGGTTGGAAGTATTATTGTGCATGGAATTTATTTATTTATTTATTTAATTTATTTTATTTTATGTTATTTTTACTAGCTAACATTCCTTGATAGTGATGCAGGTGTGTATTTGGGTGGATGCTGTATGAGTCCGGGTCATGAAAGTCCCAGGGGAAATAGCTACCAGAGAGATGGTCCTGATTCATGGGCAGCAGGATAGACAGAGTTGAAAGCCCAAGTGGTAAATGTCCCCAGAGAAGGAGGGAAAACTGACAGCCAAGATGGTGCTATTGTGGCTGGCCAGGGAGTACAGGGTGCTAAGGAACCTGCACCCTTAAAGCCCAACAACCTGGGAAAATATCAACATCTTCCTGGTTTCTAAGGGAATGGTGCTGCCTGAGGTTCTAATTATTTGATTATTTATTGGGTTGTGTCCCTTTATCCCCTGCATGTGCATGCTGCTGAGTGCCTGGGTATTACAGGTATCTGGGATAGTATGGATCGAGCCCAGGGTGGAAGCCTATGTTGCAGCCTGAGCCATGGAATTTTACAGGGGGAGTAGCTTCCTACTTAGCCATGCATAGAGAACAAGGTGGTCTGGTGCAGTGTGGTATGGAAGTCCAAGCAGTGGAAGTCTCCAGGGTAAGTAGTAGTTGTTGGGTTGGACATGATGGGAGTGCTTTGGCCATGCAGGGAGACCAGGGTGGTGGGAGTCCATCACCTTTGAAATCCACAAGCTAACAAAAATCTCAAAGTCACCTTTGTGTTTGGGGTACAATATTACCTAGACTTCTTTATATTTTCTTATACATTACTAAAATCCCTGTTTGGTTATGCAGGTATGTTTGTATGGGTGCTGTTGGGTCTCAGGGTTCACAAATGCTGTAGGTTTGTCCTAGAGTGAAAACATGAGGGGAGCCATGATCACTGAATTCTGCAATGGAAGACCTACCTTCTCTGATCAAAAAAAGAAGTGGTGCAGCCAAGCATGTCATAGGCAAGGGCTGAAGTCTGAGTGTTAAATGCCCCCAGAGGAAGGGAAGGCAGCCATTACCCAGGCTGGGAGTGCTACATTTCAAAATGGTGAGCTAGATGGTGGCTGTCCTTTGCCTTGGAAGTTCACCAGCATGCAGCAAAAAATCAAATTCTTCAGGTGGTTGCGGATATGATAGTGCATGAAGCTTTAATTGTAGACTTTTTTTTATTGGCCAGGTCTCCTGGGTTGTTTTGCTTCTGTGGGCATGTGGATTCATGCAGGATGGTCTGGGATGTCCAGTATGTTGTGGGTCCAGTCATGGATGCGCTTGAAGAGTAGGGTGGAATGTGGAAGCCCAAGCAAAGGAATTCCCTAGTAGAAAGACAGGTAGGTGAATGCTGGAGTGCTACAGCCAGGCAGAGGAAGTAGGATAGTGGGTAAAACAACCAAGGAATTCATCTACTTACTGGCAAGTAGGCCTAGGTAGTCATTTAGAGCTGTGGGGTGGTGCCTACCTGTTGAGTCTCAGAGTGTCTGGGTTGGTGTGGATCTGACCTGGAGTAGAAGACAGAAGTCTGAGTCATGGAAGTCTCCAGAGGGAAGGACACCTGTCAGTAGTCTGGAAAGGAGAGCCATAGCCATGCATGGAGTGCAAGGTTATGGGGGAGTCTAGGTGGTGAAAGTACCCAGTGGAGGCAGACAAGGCAGGGTAGTGGGAATGTGGCAGACTGTGATTCAACTATTCTGCAAAAATATTTAAAAGTATTGCTCTGAATGGGCTTCTATTTATTTTGTCACTGGCAAAGACCCCATGGGTAGTCATGCAAGTTGTACTGCTCTGATGTTGGGTGTTTCTGATCTAGACATGGGTAGAAACCAGGTGGGGATGTTGGATCATGGAATTCGCCTGAGAAAATGCACATTTATACCTTGGAAAGGAGAGCTGTAGCTAGATGAGGTCAGACTAGTGGGGTGGAAGTCCAGCAGGGGGAAGTCTCTAGTGCAGTAGCCAGTAGTCAAGCTGGAAGTGCTGCAAGCAGACAGGAAGAGCAGGGTGGTAGGGTTTCGGCTACCAGTAAGTCCACCAGTCCGGGGATGTCCCTATAATGGCTAGGAGTACTGTGGTGCTTGAGGATATAATTTAATTATTTACTGGCAGGCACTCCTGGGCAGTTATGCATCTGTGTTTGGGTGAGGGGGTATCCAGGTGATTCATAGGCATCTGAGGTGGTATGCATCCAGCCTTGATGGAAGCTGAGTGGGGGTCTTAGTCATGTAACCCAAGCAGAAGGGCTCCTATCTGTAACTGCTAAAGGAGTGCTTGCAGCCATGCTTAACAGAACAGGGTGCCGGGGTGTGGGAGTCTGGATGGTGAAAACCTTCAAGGGTCAGAAAGATATACAGAATTGGAGTACTGCATCCAAGCAGGGACAGCAGGGTGATGTGGGCCTTGCGACTTGCAAGTCCCTATGTAAAAAATGTTATCAAAGGTTTATATAAATCAATGACTGAGAGTATGTTTATACATTTCATTGTTTATTTGTATACTTATTTGCTAATTCAGTTTATTCCTGACTCATGGAACAGCCTTAGGAGAGACAAAAGAGTCAATTGCCAGAAACAACTGCTGCCACTGGTTATGGCAAGAAGGTTTGTGAAGGAGGGATCTGTCCCTACCTGTAAAACAATGCATGCATATATGAAGAACTGTATTAAAATTCATGAGCATTTTTGTTTATTTATCCAGCCATGAGTGAATTAGTGGAGAATTTAGTTCCTTAATTTTTATATAACTTTAATAAGAACCATCTGCATTGGTGAAATTGATGACCTGCAAAGATGTATGCTAGGGGTTCATCCTGTCTCCTCCAGGAGATCAGCCCTGAAGGGCTTGTTTCATCTCCATAAAGTTCTGAGGGTGCATATGATCTGAAATGTACAGACAGTCTCTACAGGATCTGAAGGTGGAGCAGACCTTTGAAACAGAGACGTGCAGGCTTGGGAGAACTCAGGCACATAGAAGGGTGAAGCATGAGTTAGTGAACAAAAATCATCATGAGCAAGAAGAAGGTCCACTGTCAGCAAGTGAATGTTCACATCTGGGTTAGAGAGAAATGTCAGTGTCCCCTGTGGATTTTCCTTGTTAAAGCCCAAATGAAGACAGATCTGGAATTCCATGAGTGTGAAGAGTTCAAAGAGGTCAGCCACAATCAGTTGGTTACTCATCAGTCTCCTAGGAAGACCCAAGAACAGGTGTGATCTGACATGTCTGGGCAACCCCCAGGAGAACTGGATGTAGAGCAGATCTTAGCAGTGGTAGCATTTGGGCTTGGAAGAGCTCTCACCTATGCAGGTGGAGGTGGCTGAAAGGAGTTGCCTGATGGAAGTTCCCACTTGCAGAAATGGAGGGCCACAGCAAGGAGATGAGGACTTTGTCCTGGGTAACAGGGGTGAATGCGCCTTTATGTGGAAGTCCTGATGAGATCAAATCACTGGTGCTGCATCTGTGGTGAGTTCCACAACAATGGCCACAATTGGAGTATCACCACCCCCCCCCCAAGAGAAGAACTCAACATAGGTGTGATTCAACATGCTTTTACGTGCCTTGTTCCTAGCTTGTGATGCAGTTTATCTATCAGCTGATTCTGATGACTTCTTACTTCTTTGGCATTAGATGGCAGTAGGCATCAATAGTTGTGCATTTGTGATTTATATGGGAAGAGAAGTGATGTCTCTTCTCTGGATAGTACTTATGGAATTGCATTTGAGAAATAAGTAAAATGAAATAAATCATAATGAAGAAATGCAAAGGGGTACCCCCAAAGTAAGGAGAGAGAAAAAAAAATGAATGGAACGGATGGAATTTACATTAGTGAATTTCCATCAGAGAATCTGTGAAAAGTTAAATATGCTGTTTTTTTCCTGTATGCATCTTTTCTTCTTTATCCATGAGAATGGAAGGGATCTTAAATTCATCTGTCATCAGTAAACATGTGGATCAGTGAGTTTACTTTGCTTCATTCCTGGTAATAGCTGCCTGTTATGTTGGGCATAATCTCTGGGCTTTCAGGAAAGCTTTCCTAAGTGTCATAACCTTGACTGAGGTATCAATTTCACCTTGCCTTATGGGAGCAAATTCTCTGAGGTGGATAAACTGCTGAAGTTTCATGAAGGAATTTGTGTTGTGGCATACAGTTTCTGTTTCATGTCCAATGGATTCTGCCTGTGGTATTCAACTGTTGCTCAAGAAAGTCTTAAATCTGTGGAAACTAGCTCCCAGAAAAAAAAAATGATATGTTTCTGCATGTGGCCGCAATACATTTTTCCTTTTCTCCAACATCTAACAGTCTTCATGCTTGGACAGTGGGTCTTCACCACTTATGTCTTTCTATAACATTCTGCATGAAGCTGGTAAAGGTTACATGTATACACTTTATAAATGTTAGCTCGGGTCTGTAATGATTTATTGTAGCCTGATCACTGGCATGCTCAGTATTTCCATACTTTTTAGCTGTCTGTGAGATATTGCTGCCTTAATAGAGATCATACTGTTTCTGGTGACCTTGAGTAAATCCCTTAAGTGCCTCAGTAGGTGGATCACTTTTTTCATGCAGCCCTCAGTCTTTTTCCTCTGTTATATGGTGAGTGCTTATATATTGAATAAAAAAAATGGATATCTGAAAGCCAAGATGAGAATGAATCAGACTGCCCTGTGATAGACAGGGGTTCTAACTGTAGGCTGTGTTGGTGGGTTTGACCATCTGAAATGATCAAGGATGGATACAATCCAGCACACTTAGCTTCCAGGAGAGGCAGAGAGAGAGAGAGAGAGAGAGAGAGAGAGAGAGAGAGGAGAGTGAAGTTGGGGGGGTGGACCTCAGCATCAGTTGGCAGCTAAGAGAAGTGAGACTATTCCATATGATATGCACTGGGATATGGTACATGAATTGTAAAATGCTGTTAGGGAAAGGATTACTATCTATGTGTGTCCCTAAGTCCCTGACTAGTGAGTCAACTCTAAGGGGTGCGTTGTCAGTATGATAGTTACCAGGGATGGATGACTTCCCAAGGATACTACTATGCATTTCTTGGCATTTAATTTTAGTCCATGGCTCTGACACCAGTTGTTTGTCTGTGTCAGCCCCTCCTGAAGAACATTTGTGTCAGTGTGATATTTAATGACAGTGTCTTGAAATGTTGTCTTGCTTAAGTATGTAATTGCACCATTTCTATGTAATCTAAATGTTTTCCCCTGAGAACTGCACCTAAATTAAAATAACTGATAATGTATATTTCTTAGTTGCCTGATTGAGTGAGTAGCTAATAGATCTTCTATTTTGCTATAGTGAGTGTTTTCCTTTGTTAATTCATTGGATAACATATCCATCTAGCTAATAAAAGTGCTTTCCCTATGACTTTCCACTTTTTCCTACTTTTATAACTTAATCTTACATGAAAGTAAATATGTTGCTTGGTTTTCTAGTCTGGGTGTAAACTTGCTAAGACCAGTAGTGGCTATTCAGTGGCATGGAGACAGTTACTGCTGTTTATTAGGTGATAGCCATTATTGGCTAGAGTTCTAACTACTTTTTTCTCAGCTCTTTCACTTTTCCACTCAGAGCAAAAGTGTCTAGTGGCACTCTGTGCAGTACCATGTGATGCTGTAATCAACAGATGCAGGCACTGTCATTTTTGAATTCTCTCTTAGGATCTTTATTTAACCCATGCTCCAACCACTAATAGCTGTATAAACCACAGAGATAAGCAACACTACATCATTGTACATCTAGATCAATCTCATAGCAATTCTAGACTAATTATTTACTGCGTACCTGGTGTTGGCTCTCTAACCAAATTTTCTGTGTTCACACTTAGTAGTATACCCCTAAGCGATATCTTAAGTACACACCAAAAATGCTTCTCTTTGTAGTTGCATCAACCTTTTGTTCTCATTATTTTGATTTCCGCTAATAGGAGCATTGCTCTCTGTCTGTAGACTTAGATTGTTATTTTAGAAAGATAGCACTCCAGTAAATTAACTGCAAACCTCATGGGTGCTATCCCCCCTTTCAGTGGACATTAGCAAGCATTTAAAACCATGGCTTTGCACTTTCTAACCATTGGCTTTGTTGAAACAGGCATCCTGAGACAATGTAGTAGTTATCTTGTGTTTACTGCCAACAATCTACTGCTTAAAAATTGATACAGTATGTGAAAGATGTAGTTATATGATTTTATTGGTGGCCACTACAAATAATAATAAGATTGTCAATACCACACAACATCACTCTAAAGCCATCACACACAGCTTGGACCAAACACACAGACCTACATATTTTGGGGGCTTTAAAAGTAACCTACTTAAACCACAAAGGTCTCCTAAATGTGACCTAAAAAGTAGTACCTTCAGCAACCTCATAAACACACAGCACAGGCAGCACCCACCAAGAAATAACTCATCTAAAAATCATATTGACTCTGTTCAAAAACCCATAAGGCATACCTCCACACAGTCCAAGATTACTGTCATAGGTGAATCCATGGTGAGGCACACCGATGCACCACTTACCAAGCTGTGCAAAGAGATGGTCATGGTTAGTTCCCTATCCGGTGCAAGCATTCACCATACCATACATGTACTCAATTCCCTGCACCACAAGTATGCATTTAACAGAGTCATAACACATAGGGCATGACATTATAAATGACCTGATATGCACTTCCCTGAACCATATAAAGAGAGAGATGAAGACCAAGGCAGGTATGAACCTAACCTTGAGCAGCATCACCATCACAAAGGATAATGCAGTAATGAGAACAAAAGATTAATAACTTGAACAACTGGCTTAGCTTCTGGTGTCATTAAAGGGAGTACAGTATATATCTGCCTGAAAGTGGGTGGTAGACAGTTCTAACTGCTTTGCCATGAATGGCCTACACCTATCCTCCCAATGCTTTTGTATATTTGCTAGATATACCAATATACAAAAGCATTGCATATTTGTATATTTAGCAAATATACAACAGCATTGCAATCCTTGCCCACCCCCATAGTGACTTTTAGGCAATGTTAGTCTTCTAAGTAACTCCATGGAACTCCTCCACATCCAACATACTTTTAACAACGTCCCTTACCATATCACAGCTAAGGATCTCCATCTATGTCTCCCTCGATATGCATTACGTCTATGTCTCCCTCAATATGCATTATGCCAAACACCATTCTCCTAGGTGCCTTTGACTACCCTCCATTAACTGGGAGAGTTATGCATTCTCAAACATGTATGCCCCAAAACTTATGGACTTCATCAGTATAAACTCTCTGTACCAGTCAATCTGCAGCACAACCATGGGCAATAAAATCCTGGACTTGATCCTTACCAATATAGGAGAGCTCTGCTCCCCACAAATTGTCACTTCTTCCCTGGTCAAATCAGGCAACCAGTCAATCACATTCACCATAATATTGAAGCAGGAAGCATCTTCCAGTTTCTAAGCATTTTGAGATTATACTAATGTTACTCTACTAAAACTGAGTGATGACTCAACTAAATTTCAAATCCCTTTATACCCTGATGACCTCACTACATATGTGGAATCCTTTGTCTCCAAATTCTATGCACATATAAATAGTTGCATAGAGGAATCTGTCCTGCTCTGAATAAATACAATGGAAAATATAATAACAATATACTATGGTAGAACCCAGGGTGGCCATGGTGGTGCAGTGGTTAGCATTGCTGCCTCACAGCAAGAGGTTCTCTGGTTCAATTCTCGGCTGAGGTGCCTTCTGTGCGGAGTCTGCATGTCCTCCCTGTGGTCGTGTGGGTTTCCTCCAGGTGCTCCAGTTTCATCCCAAAGACATGCAGTAGGTGGATTGGACACTCTAATTTGGCCCTAGGTGTGAGTGCGTGCATGTGTGTGCCTTCTGTGGAAGGTTGGGCACTGGGCTGGCAACTTGACACTGTAAAACTCCACTGCCAATCATGAGCAGACAGATGATCCGCCATGGCGACCCCTAACCAGGAAAAGACGAAAGAAAAAGATACTATGGTAGAACCCAAATATAAGCATGTTCTATAATAATAGAAAATACTCATTACACCCAAAAATTAAATTTAACTCTCAAGATACTAAAAATGGTCTTGTTAAACCTAACAGAGAACTCTGGACCCTGCTCAAATCAACCAAAGCCAGATACGGGGTAAACTGGCCATGCAGGTGACAGATAACACAAAGTTTTCTTTAACTATGTTGAAAACATCAAAAACAATGCCCAGCACTGCACAAAAGTAATAGAAAATAATATCACATACTCAGACAAAGAGAATATATACCAGTCTACTAGCAGACAAATTTACTTCAAACTTCACCTCTTTCTCCCCTCCTATATTCCCAGACCACATACCCACATCTACACTCCTTAAAAATATCCCAAAAACAAGCCCTCGTGCTACTGCCCATAGCCAAGAACACTGCTTATATTGGACCAGATAGCATACCAGGCTGTCTGCTGGGCAAACCAAAACAGGATTTGTCAAACCCCCTACAGAAGCTATTCAGTATTAACTTCTAAAGAGATTTTATGTCAAATGAATGGTTGGCAACATTAGTCACTCCCTTACACAAATGTGAGGCATCACTGGACACAGTAATTATAGACATCTTAGCTTGATCAGCCTCATCTGTAAGGCTATGTAAAGAATCACTATGAAATTAATAAACTTGGACATAGGCAACCTGCAAATTCTCAATCCAAGCTAGCTCAGTTTCTTTGAGGGCAGATCCTACCACCTTCACCTGTCTGACTTCTTCAAGAAGGTTATTGATGCAATGGATTGTAGGACAGTGTGAGTGTTGTATCTTTAAGATGCATTTCAAAGTGAGGACACGTGCATATAAATAGAGAGCACATGCAGGCGGCAGTGCCATTTTGAGTGAACAGCCAGAGTGTTAACATGTATGAGTGTAGTAGTCAGTCTGTATAAAGGTTTATTTAAGGTTACATTACTAAGCCTCAATCCTGATGTGTTTGTGTGTAATAAAGCTGTTTGATCCGATCCAGCAAATGTTCATCTGTTTTATCCTGACCGGAAGAGCGACATGGTGTCAGAAGTGGAATATCTGAACAACATGGCTCGAGAACTAGCAGGCCAGAATGACACGATGTTGAAACCAGAATGTCTGAGCCAGAAAGAAGCCAGAAGTTGAGCCATGAGGTGCACAGATAGAATACAGAGGAAAGACTCATCCCTACTTGCTCAAATGGTTGAAAAATGAATTTCAGGTAATTAAAACTCACATAAATAGTTTATTCTGTAAAGAAAATGATACAAAGTAGTCTCAAAGCACAAAACACATTATTGATGAAACTTAAATGAAAAACTACAAAAACTGTTATTGATTAAACAAAATGTTTGAAACCACGATATTTGAAGGTTGGGCAACACGACACTGTAAAACTCCACTGCCAATCATGAGCGGACAGATGATCCACTGTGGCGACCCCTAACTGGGAAAAGCCGAAAGAAGAAGATTCAAAATACTTATGAGGGCATTCAGAATTACTTCTGACTTGCGTAATGAGCATGTTAAGAATAACCGAGCACAACAGAAGTATAACGAGCATGATAGAAGTCAAATGAGCATAATGAGTACAATAAAGGGGCAAAACGAGCATGGAAAAGCAAAGTGACTGCATTGTTTTTAGTAAACAACTATGTGTTTTATATGAGCTATTAATTTGCATTGACTAAAGCTATTCAAAGTATAACTACAGCTGTTGGAATATCTCAGAGTGTGCAAAGTGTTTGCAGTGTGTGCTTTATTACAGTACAATTATTTCAAAAAGTACTGTGTGCAAAGTGCAGTTATTTCGCAAAGTGCAGTCATTTTGAAGTGTTTACACTGTACAGTTATTTTACAGAATATAGTTATTTCAAAAAGGTTTCTTGTGCTGTGTACAGTTCATTTGCAAAATGCAGTCATTTTGTAGTGTTTCTTACACAGATAAGGGTGATTTCATAAAGTACACTGATTTCAGTGTTCTTGTGCTATGGAGACTTATTTGACAAAGTGCACTTGCTTCAAAGAGTCTATTGTGCTGTTGATCATAATTACAACTTTCTGGCATAAATTTCTGATGTATATGTGTGTATGTTTGTACATAATTCCAAGGGTCTTTATTACTGTGTGTTGGCATGGTAGAGGCATTTTGCAGACCCATTCCACTTGTGTTTGATCATAATCTTAAAGAGAACTGGAGACTATTTGAGCAAGAATACAATATTTTCATGCAAGCAACTTTTTCTGATAAAGATGCACATAAGAGGGTATTTATTCTGCTTAATCTAGTGGGGGTCAGAAGCCATTGAAAGAGAGCATTAATTTGTGTATGCACCAGCAGTGTATGCAGGAGAAAGGGAAAACCACCATATTGTTGTACAAACTGAATCAAGGGGGGGGGGCCCTGAGTGCTTGAAACACAAATTTATAGGTATGGGTAACTCCCCAAACAAATGTTACATTGACGAGGCTCTTATTCTATTCAAGAGACCAAAAGCCAGGAGAAACTTTTGCATCTTATATTACTGACTTGAGTAATAAAGCTAAAATGTGCAGATTTGGCGATCTGAAAGATAAGTTAATAAAGGACAGGCTGGTGTATTTGTGATGCTGCAGTGAGAAAGATTTTGCTTCAAGACAGTGATTTAATGTTCAGCAAAGCCATAGAGATTTGTCAAATACACGAGTTTACAGAAAGGCACACATATATGCTTGCAAGTGATAAGAGCATGGTTTCAGCAGCATCTAGAGCAAACATAGACAGCATGCAGCATATGGCTGGCAGAAACAGGCCTAAGCACATGGCATCTGCAGCCCCTGCAAGATTTCCAGGGAGAACCCATACCTTTCCAGCAAGTAAAATAGATATGCCCAGTGCAGTACAAGGGTGAGTCAGCAAAACTCAAGTCAAGTCTCATTGTTAACTGTCGTAATTCTGGTGCCAATCATGAGTCTAAAAGAGAAAAATGCTTAGCATTTGGTCAGCAATGCCATAAGTATAAAAATGGAACCACGTCAAACCAGGGAGAAGATTTCTGATAGCTATGCAGGACAGAGTCAAAGTCCATTTAGATAAAATGGTGCAGCATGATGTGATTTGTCCAGTTACAGAACTGACTGACTGGGTGCCTTCCATGGTAGTTGCTCATATGAAAAGCTCAGATAAAATCAGAATATGTATTGACCCAAGAGACTTAAACAAAGCATTAATGAGACCCCACCAGCCTATGCGTACAGTCAAAGAGGTTGCTACCCTCATGCCAAATGCCACTGATTTTTCCATCTTAGATGCAAAGAATTCATTTTGACAAGTAATGCCTGATGACAAATCTTCATTACTGACTACATTCAGTATGCCATTTGGTAGATACAGATTTCTCAGAATACAGTTTGGGATAAATTCTGCCAGTGAAGTCTTTCAGCGTGCAATGGAGCAAATTTTTTCAGGGTATCCATGTACTATAATAGTGGATGATTTAC
This sequence comes from Protopterus annectens, assembly GCF_019279795.1. Taxonomy (NCBI): domain Eukaryota; kingdom Metazoa; phylum Chordata; order Ceratodontiformes; family Protopteridae; genus Protopterus; species Protopterus annectens. The sequence goes on from NC_056747.1 coordinate 25,047,554, forward strand.
TAGTTGGAGGTAATGATGAAGTAGAGCATGACAGAAACCTCAGGAAAGTTCTAGAAAAAGAACATGAAGTGAAGATAATGCTCAATCCTCTGATATGTAAATTCAGCTTACCAGAAGTCACTTATGTTGGTCATTTATTTACCAGTTTAGGCTTATGACCAGATCCTTCCAAACAAATAGGCATTCTTGAGATGCCAGCTCTGGAAAATGTCCAAGCCTTACAGCATTTCCTTGGTATGGTTAACTATTTGGGCATGTTTATACCAGACTTCAATGAATTATCAGCACCCTTAAGAGAGCTGACACCAAAAATGTTACCTGGTCATGGTTGGAACAACACAAGAGAACACTTGATGACCTGAAACAGAAAATTGCCAGCCCACCAATGTTAAGATGCTATGATGTCCACAAACCAGTAATTCTTTCCTGTGATGTTTCAAAGTTTGGTCTTGTTGCAGTCCTTCTTCAAGAGAATAGACCAGTAGCCTATGTGTCTAGAACTCTTACCCAAACTGAGATGCAGTATGCTCAGATTGAGAAGGAACCTTTGGCAATTCTGTTCACATGTTTGAAGTTCCATTATTATATTTATGGCTGAGCTATCCAGATTGAGGCTGATCATCAGCCCCTAGTCACTATTTTAAAGAAGCCCATGTATACAACTCCAGCAAGACTACAAAGAATGATGCTCAGATTACAAAAGTATAACTTCAAAATGGTCTATACAAAAGGCAAACTTCTTTATCCAGATGATACCTTATCCAGATCACCCAGAAATACCACAGAAAACCTTGACGCAGAGAAGTTTGACTTCGATGTCATGGAAGTGTGTAATTTTTCTACCACAAGACTTGATGAGGTGAGAGATCATGCAAAGACCGATCCAATTCTGGAAAAGCTCAACCACTTCATCAATGTTGGATGGCCGTCAAAGCAATCTTGTGTACCAACAGAAGTGCAACCTTATTTTCCTTTCAGACATGAGATGTTGATGGAAGATGGTATCATTTTCAAAGGTCCTAAAGTCATTCCTACTTCCTTACAACATGGGTACATCCAGATTTTACATTGTGGTCACCCGGGTTCCAAAGATAACAACAGAAGGATGAGAGGACTAGCATTTTGGCCTTCTCTGTCAAAAGATATTGGTGCAGTACTTTCATCCTGTTCAGTATGCAATAGTACTAAACCACATTTGTAAAAAGAGCCACTTTAGCTAAGCCAGATTCTTGAACCACCTTGGTCAACAGTAGCTACTGACAAATCTGAGTGGAATAGTCAGCATTACTTAATGTTGGTAGAGTCTTATTCAAATTAATTCAATATTGATTTACTACCTAACCTAATGTCCAGTACTGTCATTACTAAGTTGCACCATCATTTCTCAGTCCATGGTAGTTCACACAAAGTTATTTTTGACAACGGTGCCCAGTTCACCAGTCAGGTATACCAGAAATTTGCAAAAGAGTGGGACTTTATCCATGTTACCAGTAGTCCTGAGTACCCACAGTCAAATGGCCTAACTGAACATGCAGTACACAGTACAAAGGAATTACTAGATAGGTCAAAGTGTGACAATACTGATGTCTTCTTGAATTTGCTTAATCTCAGAAATATACCTCATGACAATTTACTTGGCTCACCTGCTCAGAGACTTCTCTCTAGGCAAACGAGAACAATGTTGCCTATCAGTTCTAGTTTGTTGGTGACAAAAGCTAAAAACACCAGAGCAATTAAAGCCCAACTATTCAAAAATCATTCATTCCAGAAGTCCAACTATGATAAAAAGAGCAGATTTCTTTATCCATTGAAAGAAGGAGAGATAGTGCGCATGCAAATGGCAAAAGGGTTTGATTGACTAGGTCAAGTGAGAGTTTCATGTGCCGAGCCGAGATCTTAAGTAATAGAATCTGAGGGTACAGAATACAGAAGAAATTGCAGGCATCTTCTTCTGGTGTTTGAATTGATATTGCAGCATCTGTAGATCTCAGAGCAATCCAGACAATGTTCCTGTTGAAGGATATGTCTCAGTACCTATTCTCATTCCTGATGATGTCCCAGATGTCCCTGAAGTTGAACATTCATTAAAGACAGTCCCTGTTGCTAAACCTAGTTCTAGTTTTTATGTCACACAATCAGGTCATATTTCCAGACCTAGTGTGAAATACACAGCAACCTGGACATGATTGCTTCACTTGTAATTAGTTCTGTATAATTGCATGTCAAAGGATTATTTCTGTACAATTGCATGTCAATAATTCTTGTCATTTTTACTGTGCATGACTTATTTATCAAAAAGGAAGGATGTAGAAGAGAGTGAGTGATGTGTCTTTAAGAAGCATTTTAAAGTGAGGGCATGTGTGTATAGAGAGCACATGCAGGCATCAGTGCCATTTTGAAAGAACAGCCAGAGTGTTAACATGTATGAGTGCAGTAGTCAGTCTGTATACAAGATTATTTGAGTTTAAGTTACTAAGCCTCAATCCTGATGTGTTTGTGTGTAATAAAGCTGTTTGAACCAAACCTACAACTGTTTGTCTGTTTTATCCTGACCGGACAAGTGACACAGATGAGGACACATCAGTACACACTGAATATCTAGACCTTGTAAAAGTAATCAGTGCCATCCCACACTCAGGTATCATAAATAAACTCTCCCAGATATATATATATATATATATAAATTCTTATAAAACTTGTTGGATAGCAAACTATCTCACAAACAGAATCTGGGTGGCTTTAGCTCCTCCAGGACCTGTTACTGGTTTTATACCACAGAAACAAATATGGAACCAGAAGTATAGGGCATGCTCAGTCTGTCCATTTAATTTTGATGGGGGTGTTATAACAATAGGTAAATGCTGTTATGAGATCTATTGATTATTTCCACTGCTGGAAGAGGGGTTGTTTTATATTACTCTTTGTAAAACCTATACATACTTTTAAATGGTTTAAAAGTGGAAGCTCCCTGAGGGAAAGAATTTATGAACATGTATATAACATTAGAAAGAACAACTCCAAAAATGCTCTTATTAAACATAAACGTCTTTAAACCAATTCTGAGTGATTTGTTTTAACAATGCTTGAAAAAGTCAGAAAAACCCAAGGGCTTGTTTATGGGACATACTTTTGGAGTATAAGGAATTTCTTTAGCAGCAGACAACACCCCTGTAATCAATGAAAACATTTCACTAATTTCTGTTTAAAAATCAAGGGCAGTAAAGTTATAAATTAACTTATCTTTTCCCATAATTATTTTATACACTTTACATAGCTTTTATTGCCATTCTTTGTCTTAAGTGTTGCATTCAGTTTTATTTTTTAAGTGTTTATTCTTCATTGCATTTTAATTATACAAATGTGATGGCTACCATGGTGAATATCAACTGATTTTTTCTTGTCTGATCATGTGAATTGGTAATACCATAATGAATGACTGATAAGCTGGATATTCCAGTGTGAATTTCCATCCACACAGAAACCATACATAATATGGTAGATTTTCAAATGTAAAATTTCTTCCATGCAGACATCCCCTTACCCCGCAGTTATAGCCTCTTTGTTGACCCCTTATATATTTTGATTGTCATAAATTAATGACTACAGTAATGTATTTTAATTATTTCAAACAAACATATAGCAGCTACAGTAAAGTATTCCAAATTGCTTCACTCAACTGCACACATGTCCTGCAACATCAGATTAATGATTTTTAAATTTCACAAACAATAGAAGTGTCTATAACATTCATCCAAGCAAATAGACCTCAAACTCAGCTATACCCAGGAGTTATAGTCATATTGCAGATATCACATGATATAAAAAATAAACAAATAAATAAATGGCGACAGTAACATATGTCAATTCTGTTTCACACAACCACACAATAACCACAGTAGTCTACTCCAACTTGCTTCACACAGACTAACACTGACCTGTAAAACCAGATTAATTAACTTGTATAGATGACAGCAGGATCCGGTATGGCTAGCCCAGCAATACAATGGAAACTTAGACTTACAGCTCTTCCGTTAAACCTTCAGTAGATTGAAAGTGATTAGCAGAGACTTACCTGCCACCTCCTTTAATATTTTAAAAAGCAAAGAAAGGGTGATACTAGAGATAAATCACTCTTACTGCACTTTAAAGCAAAAAAATAAGGAAGACAAGGTACACATTTTTTTAGAAAGTCAATTTTTACTCATACATGATGTTGAGACCTACCGCAATACTATGACTCTACAAAGGAAGAAAGTTATGCATATGGAACAAAAGCTAGAGAGACAAGTTCCAACAAAACTAAAGCCAGATCACTAAGGAAAAGGTGCAAATAATACTCCTGGACAGGAAGATAGAAGAATTATGCAGAAAACTGATTGATTTGGAAAATGAGTCACAGCAAAATAATGTATGCATAATTGGCATCCCAGAGAGTATGACCAGAAATGAAGTAAAGAGTTTTGTAAGATTCCTGGTCCACAAACTAATGCACTTGCCAAACAACTTAGTAACAGAGGAAAGACTGTACCAGCCCAACATGTATCTTTATTGTTTTGCACTCCTATGAAACCAAGAAGCAGATTGTTTTCAATAGCTATCACCAAAAATCTTATGGAATAAACATGTTCTGATTTGTGGAGAAGTCTTCATCATATTTGTATAACTTTAGGAATGAGTATGATCCAATAAGATGTCAAACCAGAGGGAATGTGATCGTTATTACACTGCATTTCCCGGCAATATTTGTATGAATTGCAAGGGCCAAACAATGCACTTAACAGATACATTTACACAGAAAAAGACCCCTTATTCAGTGATTACAGCCTCTTTTCTCACTGTGTAACCCTTATATGTTTTGATTGTGATAAACAAATGGCTACAGTAATGCATTTCAGTTGTGTTGTATACAAATCCATTGTGGCCACACAGTAAGGAACTCCAGATTTGTTCATGCAAATGCACAACAACCTTGCAAAGCCATGACATGTCCTTGGGTGAGAAACTTAACATCAAAATAACCAGTTAACAGAGGATCAAGAGTAATTCTAACCATAAAGGTGATGGACTGGTATTTTCAAAATGAAAATGACATAGGGAAGGAGCGAACCAAGTAAATGAACCAAGAAGTTCATTAGATATGCAGCACAAGGCAGATCAAAATGAGGCCTTAAATGTGTCTATTTTATATTACTAACATTTAAAAAAAATCAAATTTCACATGATTGAGAGCATGCAGTAGGTTTTTTAATAAGAAGAACAAATTGTACTGATTTCATGGTACAGTTTAGATTGGGGACTGTGCAGTTTGGGAGTGAAATATATATGTATTTAGCAGGGGGTGTGGGGCACAGCTGTTTTCTGATATTTTACACATGTGGCATTTTAAATTGATCACATCCATTTGATCTTGTTAAATTTGACTTTTTAAAATTTTGATCATGTAAAATAGATCCACTTTAAAAACAACCCATCAGCATGAAGCAAAAAAGATCACAGAAGAGATGCCCAGGGCAGTGGAGGGCAACAGTTAATTAGCAGACACATGGGAGAAGAGTGAGCCAAAACAAAAGTTTGAAAACTATTTTTGGAGATATCTACAGAAAGGAGCAGAGCAATGGCTATAAATAAAATACAAGGGGTTTTAGAGGTGGTGAAGTCTTTGAATCCCACAATGAGTATCATTAGTCTAATGTTAGTTTACGAAACTCACTGGTAGTGCCTTTTGACTTTCTGTCCCATAATTTGTCAAACCAGTAGGCGCATCAATGGTAAACCAGGCTTAAAACAGGAAGTCAAGGCTTGTAATAACTAGCAAATAATAACTATTACTGGGCATGCAAGAAAGATTTGCTTACTGAGAGAACATGAAATTAAACTGGGGCTTTGGACATGAATTATGTTCTGGTCTATAAATAACTTTAGTGACTTTAAAAATGCCTGTATAAATCATATTAATATACATTAGTTTATACTTTATTAATTAAAAAAGCATAATTGCTTCCTATGTTTATCCTTTTCTCTATATTCCATTTTCAGTCCAAAACATGTCCCAGTACTATGAGTCCTCCAGTCATATCATATAAATATAATTTCCAAGTAACACAAGTGTTATTCCTGTGCTATCCATGGGGCTAGAACTGCATGCATCTTGGTGTAAGGCCTGCTATAGCCAAGGGCAATATTCTGCTGGCTAAAAGTCTTATTTAGCAAAAGTGTCTATGGTGCAAAGCTTATTTTCCAGCATGGTAAGTGTATGCACTGCTTTAGCATGTATCTTGGGCAGCAGATGGGTCAGATATGTGGATTCTTCTCAGAACATACAAGAGTACCAGGGGTATCTTGGAACAGATTAAAGGGCAGTGTTTGCAGCATTTTTCCACAGGTCTGATGAGTAAATATACTTATTCATTTGAGCAAAGACAATTTAATTTGTGAGGTAATTATTTTTCTCATTAGTTATGAATCTTGAAAAAAGTTAAGACTGAATGTCATACAGAAGAAGAAAGTTCCAACTTTAAGGAATGGTCAATATGGTGAGAATTTGTCCAATATTTATATTTTAGAAACATAGTTTCTAAATGTCTTAGTGAATGTTTAACATTTATTTGTAACTAACATTTGCAACCATTCTCATTGCTTATCAGGATAATTCAAAGTGATGGTTAAACATTCTATTTCATACTGTACAATGTTTAATGAGATCTTTCAATTATTACTTGATTTTGCACTTGCAAACCTGTTGCTATTTATAGGATATGCACTCCTGTGTAGTTGACTTTGTTCTAGAGGGGTCCATAGACTGTTGAGGAAGGTGGGACATGGGTAGATGTCAATCTTCTAGCTAACCATCCAGGTACTGTTATTTCTGAATGTAAGTAGGCCTTTAGTCTGCCAAAGATACATTTTCTTCTACCTCAGCTCAGGAGATGAACCTGGTAACACTGAAGAGGGAGTAGGGAAGATTGTGTAGGTTTGACAACAAAATAAGAAAGAGCATGACATTATTACTTGGTATTCATAGGTTCATAGGTTCATAGATAAGTACTAGGCTAATGTTCCTGGGACCTTTACAAGCCAGCCCATAGGATTAACCTGGCATTGTGCCACCTGACCTTAGTTCCCAGTGCCTCTGTCGAGCAGAGCCACTGGAGTGATCCCTGGGGTAAATTTTTTATTTCCCATCCACTTATCAAGATTTCTCTTGAAGAGGGTCAGTGAGGTGGTCTGCTTGGCATGTATGGGAAATCTATTCCATAGCATGGGCAGTCTCTGGGTTATGAACCTGTCCCTCCAGCATGTTCTGTTTATTGAGGTAATGAGGTTGATGTCACAGGAGCGTGTGATGCAGAGAGATTGGGATTTCTTTAGATGTAGCATTTCTAACAGAGTTGGGTCAGACATGGCTTTGTAAGGGTCTATATTAAATCACTGAACACTTAAAAAAGCATACAGTGATTGATCGACCCTATGTAAGCAAAAGCTTACAATGTCGAAGTGTCAGAACAACGATTTTTTTCCAAGGGAAAAAAAATAGCTGTTCCAACAAAAAATAAAAATAAAAATTTGCCCCCCACACCCACTGATGTGGGGGGGCTGCACCCAACACACCCCCTTACTTAAATATACCAACTCCAAGACCGCACTACAGTGCCGAAAACGGCAAAGTACTGAAGCGGCCAAGAGAGTTCTTTCCCAAGGAAAGAATTTGCTTAACAGCCGCTTCGATATTTTCCATTTTCTGCCTTTTAAGTTCGACCAAGATGCATTCGAAAGAATGCATCTTCGATCTTCTAATATAGACACCTTTGTAAGTCAAGCAGAGATCGCCTCTAAGTAGGCGATATGACACAGAGAATACTTGGAGTTTTTTTTAGTCTGTCCATATAAGACAAATGTTTAAGGACTAGGATCCTCTTTGTGAGGTACTTTTGCGGCCTCTCCAGTTGTTGCAGGTGTTCAGTGAAGTATATGCCAAATGAGGCATTGTACTTGATTATTGGCCTAATGAGGGAAGAGTAGAGGGAAACAATGACCTCTTTCTTCCTGGATGCAAAATCCTTAGTAATGAGATGTACCACATAGACGGACTTTCTGACCACATTGGCAATGTGGTGGTCAAAAGAGAAGTTGCTCTCAACCTGTGTTCCCAGATCTCTTATAATGCCTTCTGTGTTCAGTTGACTACCATCGATGTGGTAATTCATGGGAACTGGGTTTTTCCCAAAGGGAATGATGGCACATTTTTTGGCATTGAGCTTAAGGCCATGGTTCTGACATCAGTCGTTGGTCTCAGTGAGGCCTTTCTGTAGGATGTCAACATCACTCTGGGAGTTAATAATAGCTCCCAACTTGCAATCTTCTGCAAACTTTGTCAGCCAGAGTCCCTTCGTGTAGGCCTGGACTTCAGAAAAGAAGATACCAAACAGGAGAGGACCCAGGGCCGAACCCAGGGCTATTCAGGAAGAAACTAGCATCTCATTAAAAGGAGGACACCAAAACAAGGGAAAGTGATAAAAGCAATATCATCACAGTAAGCAAAACTAAAAATTAGGGCTCAAGGAAACATATACATAAAGAATTCCAGGAAACAGTTGCAGTATGAAACTACACATGGAACAAAAACAAGAGAAGGAAATTAATAATCTGGAAACAGCAAGTCTTTTGGCATAAAGTAGTTATAGGGAGTAGATGTGCCCATAATGAATTTAGGAATTTTACCAAACTTGGGACTATGAAAATGACTATTTAGGTAGGTGCAGAAGAAGATTTTAATGATGTTCTAGATGGTGTGTATAGTAGAATATTTTATAGGAAAGAATATGACTCACATACCCCAGAAAGGTTACTAAATAACATTAAGGAGAGAAACCTTAGTGACAGTTATAGTGCATGAAGCTCCAAAACAATATACATCTTCCATGAAAATGGCATTACAGGCAAGTAGGATAGAGCATGTTTATGGCATTATGTGAATTGCCATTATGCAAGGAAATGATATTAAGGTAAGTTTATATTACATCATCCTTCTGTGGTCACAGATGTTATGTCATATGACACAACTCAAAGGAAGGGTTTCCTGGAAGTGGGACTACTATAAATGGAGGTCTAGAGAACAGCAAACAAAACTGAAAATCACAACTGGGTGCAAAACTGAAAATCACAACTGGGTACATCCTTGGAGGCAAACATAGAAAATAAGGGCCAAATAAAATTAATGTGGTGTGATGGCATAAAGGTAGCATTAAAAACAAAAATAATGGCTGAAGAAGGTAAAACCAGCAACAGAATCAGACATGCTTGTAAGGAGTAAAAAAGGAAACTGACATAACTACAGAAAAATAGGGGTTTCAGAGGAGGATAGTGAAAGGAAAATCAGTTCGATGAAAATGAAAATGATACAATCTGAATTATAAAGAATGATAACAGGTCATGGCTGAGTGTTTAAATAGAGAAAACATTTGGTGGCTTTATGGTAAAACTACAGATAAATACATTGCTTGGTCCTTCAAGGAGAGTGAAAGAGGAGTAGTTCATCCCAGCTATTACAAAACAATGGATGTATCAATGACTGGATGGAATTGGACAAGTAAAGAATATAAGGACATGTATGTTCAGATACAATAGGGCTGTCTGGCACACTGGCTCACAGACAAAGAGTACAACAAGACCTAGCTGACCTCAGATATGACATAGAAGTTAAAAAATATATAAGGTAAATCAGGCATCCAACAAGTCATTAAAAATAGGCAGAATATAGATGGAAATTGCTGAAGTCTTACAGTTTCTCAACAGAATTTTACAAATGGGGAGGGGAACTGTTGTTGCAGTATCTCCTTTATTTTATAACAGAATAGAGACAGAAAAAAATTAATATAGTCAACAAACCAGTCCAGATCTGCAGTGACTCTTAAGGGAAGGGGGATCCAGATGTCAGGCTGTATATTAAAACTTTGCAAAAGTTCTTGCAAACAGACTAGAAAACTACAGATTCATTCAGAAAGGCTCTCTTTACTTCCCTCCATATTTATTTCTATAAGTTAAACTGGGTTTATCAATAAAAGACTGGTCAACTGATGGACTGTAATGCGTTTCATGCAGGTTCAATAAGGAAAGGAAGAATCAGGAATCCTACTTTCTAGTTAAAAAGCTGGCTCAATGGAATGGGCTTTTTTATTTCAAAATGTAAAAGACAGGAGATTCAGACAAATAAATGTGTTATACATTAACTCATCACTAGACATTTTGGTTGATGGAGGATCTCAGGGGTGCGGGGGGAGGGGGGATTACCAGGAGTCATGCCAGAGGTTCTCACTCTTACTAAGCTTTTTCTTAGTAGCCATAGAATAAATAGTGATCATGGCTAAGAGGGAATGTGAAAGGATACAAACAGTGAGGGTAGTTTTGCATACTTTAGACATTTTCTGGATAACTGCATCTTGGAGATGGAAAATATGGTTAAAGTTATGCCTCGAATGCAACAGGTATTCAAATAGGTTGCACTGTTGCCATGTTTAATTTGTAACAGTTATAAAACCCAGATGGCATATTTAGGAACAGGTCTAGGTGAAGAACAATGTATGGTTATTCTGGAATGTGAATTTCCAATGCATTTAAAGCTATATGTAGGAAATACAGCAGGAGGAACAATAAATATAAATGTTGCCTATATATGCAGACATACCTCAAACATTATTAGTGGGAGGAAATAGATTAAACACGATAACAAGTAGAACAAATGCACTTAAAACAATAAAATTATCCATAATACTACACGCATTGAGTAAAAATCTAGTACTACTAAACAACCCTAGCATAACTCAGGTGCAAAATATAAGCCATTTACAGGTTGTTATTTTTGTGGTCCGGGGTTTTATTCCTTCAGCCTCTTTTTGCCTGCTGGGTAACACTCAACAAGTTACCTTACCAGATAGTGCTCCCTGGCTGAGTTTGAAAAAAGTCCATGTGGGTCAGTGCTCTACACAGGTTATCAAGTATAAAATAAAATAAAAATGCACTGAGAGGGTGGAGTCTAGTTTATGTCCCAACTTAAACTCTGGATCTTAATTTTTACTGTAGATCCAAGTAAATAAAATAAGCCGCAGAGAAAGGATTTTGAACATGATTTAAGTGAGGGACCAATAAACACGTGGAAAAAGGTTTAGCCCATCTGGATGGATAGTATTTGGAGGAAGGTATCTATCAAGGCATTATAACATGGAAAGAAGCAAGAACCATGGAAAGGGAAGAGTTTTTTTTTTACGCAAGAAAGGAATTCAGATAGCAGGAGAAAAAAATTCTTAGAGTTTCAACAAGCAGTAAATGAATTTGGAAGACCAGGAATAGAGTGAATTGTTGTGGGCTGAGCAGCTTTCTGAAAAAAGCTGCAGTCATTGGTAAGGGTAGTTTCCTCATTATTACCTTCCTAGCAGTTTTATTCAAATGGAGTCCCAACAGTCCTTAAAGTTGAAAGTGCACTTTTACCACTAAAACAGAGACTAATAATGGTATCATTTTGGTTGAATAACTGAAAGATTGCATTCTAGTTACTGCACATTATGGGAGCTGTTAATGAAGTAGGCCAGCCTCCACCACCTAAGATGTTGGAAGTAAACAACAAGCTGGATAATGTGGCATTTCGTATTACTAAAAATTTAGGAGACCATGCCTGCACTGAAACTGGACTTTGGTAATTAGAGAGTCGCTTGAAGAGTGCAATGGTAGGATTGGAAGCCTGGAAGAAAGTTTGCACGAGCAGATGACCTCCCATTTCCAGCAGCATAGCTCCTATTTGTCAGAACATGAAACCGTGGGACAGGTTAGATGATATTGAAAAGAGGAGTCAGAAATAATCTAAATCTGGCATGGCTTCAAGAAGGGACAGAGACTGGTAATTTATGCATATTCTGGAAGAGTATTTAGGGAAGGAACTAGATCCTCCCCAATTCAACCTTTCACAATGAATATCATCTAACCTGTCGCAAGGTTTCATGTTCATAGGTTCATAGGTTCATAGGTAGGTACTAGGCTATCGGCCCTGGGGCCTATACAAGCCCAGCCAAAAAGGTACCCTGGCTTTTGCCACCCAAGAAAATTATTTTCCTGTGCCACTGTCGAGCAGAGCCACAGCGGTGATCCCCGGGGTGAATTTCCTATCTCCCATCCAATCATCAAGATTTTTCTTGAAGAGTGCTAATGAGGAGCTTTGTTTGACATAGATAGGTAGTTTGTTCCAGAGTGTGGGAAGTCTCTGGGACAGGAATCTATCCCTCCGGCATGTTCTGCTTATTGTGGTGACAAGGTTTAGGTCCCTAGAGCGTGTAGCTCAGAGGGATTGGGATTTCTTTAAGTGGAGCATGTCCAACAGCTCTGGATTTGACATAGCTTTGTATGTTAGGCAGAGATAACCTCTGAGTAGGCGATATGCGACAGAGTAAAGCTGGAGTTTTTTGAGACGGTCTGTGTAGGGCATCTGTTTGAGGCTAGTAATCCTCTTTGTGAGGTATTTCTGTGGCCTTTCCAGTTGTTGTCGATGTCTTGTGAGGTACATACCAAAAGGGGTGTTGTACTCCATAATGGGTCTAATGAGTGATGAGTAGAGGGGAACAACGACCTCTTTTTTTCTGGACAAGAAACCTTTTGTGATGAGGTGTGCCACGTAGAAGGATTTCCTGACTACTGTGGCGATGTGATTATCAAAGGAGAGACTACTGTCTACCTGTGTCCCAAGGTCTCTTATCACACTTTCGGTGTTAAGTATACTACCGCCTATGTTGTAGTTCATGGGTATAGAGTTTTTACCAAAGGGGATGACAATGCACTTTTTTTCTGACAAATAAGAGCTATGTTCTGACAAATAGGAAGGACTTTAATGTTAGTGTTGACTTATTTAAAAACAGAATTTTGCTGAGTTTGGAGAAGCATCTAAGTTCTCAGAAGGTCACATTACAGCATATGAAACATATGCTTCTACAACATATCTAAATGGTTATGCACCCTCACAAAGATTTATGCACTTTTGCTGCCCCTAGTTCTTTGCAATCCAGTACACCGCATTTCCGACTAACCTCAAAAGATATGACACAAAGGGAATCAGGGTAGAAATAGTTTCATCACCCCTTATGGAGCAAGTTGCTGTTTCTTGTTTAGAGCATTTTCCTGAGGATGGAGATAGTATCTGGCCTTGGCAGATAGACCCTGTTTTCCTTCAAGACAAATATGTGATAGAGGGGATTCAGTAAAACCTACATCAAGATCCCTCTTAACAAGGATTTGAAGGGATTAGTTTAAACTGGATTTTAAAAAGCCTGTGTTTAGCAGCTAATTCAAAGATATTTGTGAAGCTACATATGCATCTTGGAAGCCTGGAGGAGGAGGTGGTGAGTGCCTATCAAAAGAACAAACAATCCAACTTCTGTGACCACAGAAAGCTCCAAAAATATAGGAGGGTGCACAAGAAGGTGAATTTCTTGAGGCATGACAGACCATACCTTTATGTGCAGCATTTAGAAACACGTGAGTGGGCATGAGAAAATAAGTCTGGCAAAGTCTTGATGTTGTTAGCCAAGCAGATGTGTTTACAGTCTATCATGTCAAAATGAATGGATTATGGGCATGGGTTCAGGGGTTAGTGAAACTAATTCAGGGACAAAAGTATGACATTTGATGAATATTACAGGGGTTTGTATAGGAAAGTGGGGTTGGGTAGCAGATATGGAAAAGAATATGAGAAACATTTTAGGTTGGGTGAGACTTGTAGCCCTCCTGCAACAGCATATAAATTACTTTGCAAGACCTGTTGAAGACCATGAGGTCCTCAAGACCATTACACAGACATCAGTAAGGAAGGCTCCAGGTCCCAATGATTTAATACAGAAACGTATGAGACATTGGTAAATAGTTTAAGCATACTTCTGATTAAATGTTCTTTTCTGAAAGAGGGTCAGGTGAATAGTTCCTAAGAAATTTAGTTTATTATCGTCCTGGGTAAACCATAAGGACCCTTAGCTGGTTAACAACTACAAGTCCATATCTCTCTTGAACATAGGTGGAAAGTGATTTGCATGTATTCTGGCAGATAGAAAGCATGTATTACTTTTGCTTGTTATGAACACTCAAGCAAGTTTTATAGAGGACAAGTGCTGATCACATGACATCCCTCCAATTATTTATTCATGGTATTAGGAGGGCTCTGAAATGAGATGAATTTCAAAAAGACCTTTGATTCTACTAGCTGGGAATATTTATGGGCAGTTTTATGGCTGGTAAGATTTCCTGAGCACTTCAAACTTTCAATTTGGGCTCTTTAGTAGTCTTCCTTCACCAATGTTCATAAATAATTATGTCTTGAGACCATTTTCCCTGAGCTAGGAAACCAGTAATGGATGCCTGTCATCACCCACTCTGTAGTTATCATCTGTTGAGCCCTTAAATAGGATACTAAATATAGCAGGCCTGTTAGGCTACTAAATTTAACAGGCCTGTTAAGAGGATGGTATTTGTTGTGAGTTAAGACTTGTGCTGTCTTCTTCATGGATGACTTTACTGTCATCCTACAAGATCCTATTAAGGATGCTAATAAGCTGCTAGATATGCTGTATGTTTCTATGGACATATCAAGACTGAGGCTAAATAAAAGTAAATCTGAATTAGTGGCAGTTAATATGTTTGCAGGAGTAATGCATTCATGAGCACAGCTGTCCTGTAGATGGTGCTCTTCTGACCCCAAATATCTGAGGATTATTTAGTGTTTATTGCTAGGGCTATCCCAAATTTGAAAGGATTGTATCAAACATTTCCTTGTAGATCTGAGCTTCATAGAAACTGAAGTTCCATTGTATGGAAAGGATTGCTATAATTAAAATTTCCATGGCCCCGATATTATACTGCCTTTTCAGACATATTCCAGGGCTGCACAAGACTATCCCTGGGATTCTGAAAAAGAGGGCTATATTCATGGAAAGTGTCTACTGCAGGTAAGACAGTTTTCACAATCATGAAAAAAGTGATTCAGAGACTGCTTTATCTGCAATAAAGAAGACTTTGTTACCAGCTAATTTGCATATCTCTGACTCACACTTTTATTGCTTGTGCTAAAAGCACATCACGGCAGTATTGCCCTTTGGTAACCCATGCATCACATTGATAGAAATATCATGCCCTCAATTGCCCATGAATGTAGAGAAAGCCCCTAATATGGCCTCATATATTCGCACTGTCTGTCGCACAATATTAGATTTGCTGGTACATCACTGGGGATTATAGTCAATTAAAAATGCCAGAAGTTGTTTAGAAAATGTATGGTGATACAAATATTGTATTGTATTTTTCTATTCATCCATCCATCCATAACACCTTTCCCATTTTTTTCACATGGGATTTAGGTGTTACTTCAACAGTTACAATCACCTAGAGCCAAGGTTCATACTGTTAGGTGACTAGCCCTGCCACTGTTGTTCCTCCCCACCACTCACTTGCATGCACACCTATGACCAGTTTAGAGTATCCAGTCCAAACACTGCATGTCTTTGGAATATGAGATGAAACAAGAGCACCAGGAGAAAACCCACATCAGCACAGGGAGGGCATGCTGACTCCTCACAGAAAGCACCCCAGCTCAGAACTGAACCGGAGGACCTTTTGCTGTGAGGCGACAACACTATCACACTCTGCCCCCATTTATCCTCCCATTATTTTTTTGCCTCTTTGGGGTTAGCGACCATGTATTTAACCTCTTTAACATTGAAAATTAGTTGATTTGGATATTTCATCTGGAATTTGATTTTCTTTTCTATCAGAAACCTGCAGCATGGAGACAGAAGTGGCCTTGCTTGCCTTATCTGGATGGGAAGGTCCTGAGCAAAGGAAATTTTATTATTATTCTAGGTGAGTGTACCTTTCTTCTTGGCTTCAAATAGGATTTTATTTACATCTTGATAGTTTAATATTTGAATATAAACAGGTCTTGGTCTCAGTGATGATTGTGTTTCTCTCAGAGCTCTGTGGGCTCTCTCTATTGTCATTTGTTGTGATTATTCAGGGTCATCCAACAGGGATTTTATTATGACTTTGATAGTTGGAATTAGATTATTATGTGACACAGTTTCAGGGATTCCTCTGATGATAGTGTTGTTTCTTCATGACCTTGCCTCAAGGTTTGTTATTTTTGTTTGTGGACTTTGCAGATCTTTGTCATGAGAATCAGTTCTTTGAGCAATAGAGTCTATTTTTATTTCATTTTCTAGTATTTCTGCCTCAGATTTTTCCATTCTAGCTAGTATTTGTTTAAATGAATAGCCAAATGTTTGAAATTGTAAAGATAGTTCCTGTATTGCTTGCTGAATAGGTAATAAAGCAGTTTTAATGTCTTCCAGGTTAGCTGGCTGGTCTGTCTTGGTTTTACCTGTAGATTTAGTATTGTTTGATTGTTTATTTGTCCTTAGTCTTTTTGGAGTTGTATCTTTATCTGGTGAGGCTAGTACCGAGAATTTGGTTTTAGTTGTTACAGTGTCCATATTATTTTCTTCTTTTGACATCCTGCTGCTTGGTACTTTTTCAGACTTTGTATATGAGTGCAGGGCCTCAGTACCACATGGCTTCAGTTGTTTCTAAGATCTTCGATAATCCTGTTATTTTTAAAAGGAATCTGGTGCTATTTTTTCTTCCTTTGATTGCTGTTTGTTATCTGGAATAGATGTTCAGTCTTATTTCTACATTTTTTATTCCGTGATGCCTTCTGGGTTTATTAATACAGGGTATTTCAGAGAGCTAGGTGTTAGCAGTGCTCACAGAACAGTGGCCATCTTGAACCCCCCCATTATTTTTTATTTTGTCCAGCAAAAATGTTGAGTGATATACACACAAGCACACACACACACACACACACACACACACACACACACACACACACACACACACACACACACACACACACACACACACACACACACACACACACATAAAAACATATCATCCAATATCTGCCACTATTCATACCTCTGTAGACATGCACTTACATTGCTACACACATCCAAATACTCACATACCTCACCCCCACCCATGTCCACTGCACGTCACTGCAAAGTGGCTTCATCTATTGGCTTCAGTGAGTAACCACCATCTTCTAGCTGATTTAAATTTCCTAACTGTCTGTGGTAATTTATGCATCAGAACAATTCTCTGAATTGCTTGGCAGTGTAAATTAGTAGTTGCAGACATTTATCGGGCAGTGCACAAGGCTAATTAGGATTAGCCACTTCCCCAGACTCCCTCATTAGCAGGTACTACAGCTGATCAGACTGCCCTCCATAGAATGCTTCTACTCATAGAAATAAGCATGGCAGGGCAGTGCCCAATTTGTAAAGTGTTACCATAACAGGCTGGACTCTCATGGTAATGCTTAGCATTCACAGAAACCCTTTCAGCATTGTGGCCTATATGGCACAAGGAAATACTCACTTTAATAATCAGAAAAAAACGTTGGTGCACTATATAAACAACAAATAACTTTGAGATATTTGTGGTGTTTTGTTTTCTGGACCAGTGTATAATTAATGTTTTTCTGTTGGAATTTACAGTTAGTGCCATATTTGAGACCTTTGAGTGGTTCTACAAGTCAGTACACTATCATGTCCAGGAAATAGTCACTTTGTTTATACAGTTTATTTGAACCAATCATAGGAGAAGGGTTAAGGTTTAGGTAACAAAGTTCCTCACCTGAACCTTAGGCTTTGGCATACCTGACTGGCACCTGCATATAATTTCCATTCCTGTGGTGCAATAATTTACATATAAAAGAGAATATCCCCTGATGGGTGGCCACGGTGGTGCAGCGGTTAGCGTTGTTGCCTCACAGCAAGAGGTTCTCTGGTTCGATCCTCGGCTGGGGTGCCTTCTTTGTGGAGTCTGCATGTCCTTCCTGTGGTCACGTGGGTTTCCTCCGGGTGGTCTGGTTTCCTTCCACATCCCAAAGATATGCTGTAGGTGGATTAGACACTCTAACTTGACCCTAGGCGTGAGTGCATGCATGTGTGTGCCTTCCGTCAAAGGTTGGGTGCCGGGCTGGCAACTTGACACTGTAAAACTTTACTGCTAAACATGAGTGGACAGATGATCTGCTGTGGCGACCTCTAACTGGGAAAAGCTGAAAGAAGAAGAAGAAGAGAATATCCCCTGATGTGGGCTAGAACAGAGTTCTGTATCAAGCTCGTACACCTTGGGCAATATATTGGTATAGGGGTGGGCTCCAAAGGTATACCTGGCAGCTGGCTCAAGTAGCACCCTATCCCAGTACTACGAACTTGCACCCCATCCCTCTAGCTCTGCAAGGAAAGAGGAAAAAAAATAATCCAATTACAACCCACCACATCCCAACAGTACACCTAAAGTCCTGGGATTACTGCAGGAAAGTGATTGGCTTCCTACAGTAATTCAGCTATCAGTCACCACCACATCTGTGCCATTCCCAGCTCTCAAAAGTACACCCCACAAAAAAGTCTTTGGTTTAGTTTAGGAAGCTGATTGGTGTCCTTCATTAATTCAGCCAACCCATAGCTCTTCAAGGAAAGAACACACACACACACACACACACACACACACACACACACACACACACACACACACACACACACACACACACACACACACACACACACACACACACACACAGACTTCAAGTACCTTTTTGTACCAGTATTTCACTACAGAAAAAAATGCACAGTTAGTCTCTTTATTGTGCTCCCTAATATTTTGTCCCAGGGCAATTGACCCCTTTGCCTCACCCATGTTATGCCACTGTATCTGGGCAATTCATCAGTATAGGGGTGGGATTCAGAGGTGCAGCTGTTTCAATTAGCACCCTCTTTCAGTCCCATAAACTTACTCCCTTGGGGCCCCAGGTGTTGAAAGACTGGCATCAAATAATGGAAGCATGGTGGGCCCTGCATTACATTCGTAACCCCATCCCAGTGCCTAAGATATAGATTATGCTGACTTCCTTATAGGGTTGCCCTTTTCTGGAGGTTGAAAAGACACTCCTGGGGGTGGGAAACTAAGCTCTTAAAGATTTTTCTTGGTTTAAAGATCTTGTAGAGACTTACAGAGAATAGGCAGTGGAAACATTTTTCTTCTTTTGACAACTTGCAAAAGAGAGAGCTATCACTGAAGGAACATTGGAAGAGTTTAACAGATATATTGCTACATCTGCCTTAAGAACTTTAACTTCCCAGTCCACAGTGCTATGGCAGCCTTGAGGGAAGAGTCCCATTGAAGCACTTCAGTTAAATATTAAGGCCTCAATAATACATGCCCACCTAGTAGACAGAGAGAGAGAGAGAGAGAAATGAGTATGATAAGGTTGGTATTTAGAACAAATATACACCCACACACACACACACACACACACACACACACACACACACACACACACACACACACGCTAGTTCTGTCAAGTCTGTCACCACCTAGAAACAGACATAATGCAGTCCCATGTAAATACCATATAGTTAATTTTAATTTTGTTTTTTTTTTCTTTATTCATTTGAGTTGCCTGCTTTAACCTTTACAGGATAGCAAGACGGACAAAGATTAATTCAGTACTTTTTTCCATAATGGCAGCAAAGAGGCAATTTGGACAAAATTTGGAAATATTTATATTTGTGTTCCTGAGGTAATCACAAGTGCAGGCAGCTTGGGGAAAAGGTGATTTGTTGCACTTTACTTTTCATTTTTTTCTGACTGCCCATTTCATGTTTCAAGAAGAAATAGGATATTTGTACATTGGTAATCTATTTATTTTTCTAGTAAATAAAAGCTCTCAAGAGGGTCAGTGCCCAGGGCCAGAGTGTGTTATCCTTTGGTTGAGATGTTAAACCTCGGCCTCATCTGCCTTACTTTGTTGTAGCTCGGACAGATGTGAAATATATCACAACTCTTATCAAAAAGAATAGGGGAATTTCCCAGGTGTCCTGAACAAACTTCTCCATATCAATGTGAATACCTTCTTCAGCCTCCACTGAAAAGAGGCTGCTGGCCTACTGCGACTAACCTGATCAACAGTCTATAAGTACATAAATAAGATAAATAATTTCAAGTACTTTTTTAAAGGCTGAAAATACAGCATCATTTAGATCAGTGAGATATGAAAGTGGTGCAATAACATCTGTGGAGTAATCAGACATGAACTTTAGAACTACAAGGGTTAAATATGCTTTCCTGACTTTGTTAGATAAATATCAATTGCTGTCTACTATCTTCTGGATCTTGAATGGTAGAAACATGTTTTAAAAGTTGACCATCTATTTTATCATCATAATGTATGTGCTTTTTTCATGGTGCTACATTTACTAATATTTAAGGTTTGGGCATTACTATTGCAGTAAATGTACATTTTTGTCAACATCTTCAATAATTTTTGCATCTTTCATTGAAGCAATTATATTATTCAATGTGCAGGTATTACTTTGTTTAGTTATCCACAGCTTGTTTCCCCCTTTTATATCTGAGAAGTGACCCTGATAGTTGTTACAGAACTGATTGATATTGTATTCTTTTCTATGAACATGTAATGTATATCTACCCCTTTACACTGATTTTTATTACGTTTTATATGCATTGCAAACTAAGGGAATCTACTGCAGTTGAAATACAGACTAATACTGAACATCTTTGATAATGTAACTGAATGCACTCCACAAGAAAGTATATCATAAGTAATGCAGATGGCAGCTGAATTTGTTAGGGAAGTGTTACTTCTTACAGGCCCAAACTGCTTTTGAAATAAATGAAAAATATGCAGCTCAAAGTTGAGAAAGAAGAACAGGTTACATCTTGTGTGGAACAAGAGGAAACATGCAATAACATGAAGTAAAAAGAGCTGTTTAGTAAAAGAGAGGAACATTTGACATGGATTGTGTAAAAGTATGTCCTGCCTTGTGCAAATGCTTTATGATGAATGACTGATAAAACTTTATATACAGTTGGTTTAGACCATCAGAAGGATTGCATTTATGTGTATATTTTAGCTTTATATATAAGCAAGTGCAATTAGATCATCAATAGGTTGTGTCAGTGGAATGCCTCAGTACAGAAATTCCACAATGCTGCCCAATTTCCTTAGGAAGCTGGCCCATAGGTTCCATTGATAAAGTCAAGGAAAGATAATTTATTTTTGATAGAGTTTCACTTTACTCTTACATCAGAGATGATGGCATCATGATTTTTCTTTATTAAAGAAGATGTAACTATAGACATGGTATGGAAAGGTTCTCCGTTTGGCAGTATAATATCTAAGTTATTACAATCACTAGTTTGATTCTGCATTTGTTGTTCCAAGCTGTTTTTTATTCACACAGTAATGTTTGTGAGTATTAATTTGACATTAAGTAGTATCCCTAGCAATGTATGAACAGAAAAATGTCCTATGAGGACTGTTGATGTCACTTAATCAAGACTCCCTCATGCTCTGCTGTGAACATGAGAGAAGTTTGGTTGATTTTTATAATATTATACTGAGTACTACTGATACTAATTATTGTATGAACAAGTTCTGGTTATTTGTTTTCCTGGCATCTGCCTAGATGCTCTTTTACAAAAATAAAGGGACCAGCACCTTTTCCATCAGATATGCAACAATGAAAGAACAACCTACCTTTAGAATTTCCGGTATGCATTTTTAAATGTGTTGTATTCATATTTTCTGATAAGATTCAAATGTGTTTCATTCTGAATAGTATGTAACACACATTTGCAAAAATCTGCCATTTGAAATTAAACATAAAATGTCAAGTAATTACTGAAATCTTCAGATATGCAACAATGAAAGAAGAACTACCTTTAGAATTTCTGGTATGCAGTGTTTTTTTTAAATCATGTTTCATCAGTGGTGCAAATATGGACATACAGCAAACAGAGAATAGCTTCTAGGACATACATAATCTCCAAGAATTCATGCATTTAGAAAAGTAACTTTTACCTCCATTTTTTTATCTTATGTAATTTCTTTTTTTTTGTTTTTGAATTTGAAGTGATCAGAAAAGGAAATATCGGGATGAAAAATGTATTTTTCAGTACTTGTACTCCCTATGGAGAGAGGTGGAGCCCATCAGGTATAAAGCATTCCAGCTGGCTGAACATCGCATGCCAAGCCAGTAAGAACTGAATCATTATCTGTGACACCATGTCCTTTGTCACTAACTAAACAATGATATTTTGATGTGATATTCAGCTACTGTATTAAGTGATTGCATTAGCAAAATCCATTTTACCCTTTCTTGATGGGATGCCTGATTATTCCACACTACACTGTTACATATCTAAAAATAATTACCTTCTTAAATTGTTTACGCGAGCAAAATAATAACCAAGTCATAAGTAGCCTTAATCTTTTTTAACCCAATTAATATATCTCTAAATTTGGCCCCAGTCAGGAAAACACTGTCACATGTTCCTTAGAAAATCCATCAAGGTATGATACTTTTACAAACTGCACCATCACAAATTACTAGGATGCTTTGGATTGCAAGGCTACAATACCTGGCTTATGATCTTTGAGTGTAGGCTGGTTTTATGTCCCCTAAGGGACTTAATAATGAACTTAACTGAAAATGCTTAGGGGTAATCGTGTGTATATAAAAGTGTATGTGGTTTGGTCAGATATATATACTCCTTTGAGGCATTTGCTGAGACACTAGACAGTGTAATAAATTTATTTGCTGCTGTTTCTGTAGCCATTGTGGTTTCTTTGCTGGTTTTATGTTAAACCCTGCTATTTTATTATTGACATTCTTACTGCCACAGTATGGTGACTCTATATTCGACATACTGTGGACAATTGGCTACATGGTTAATATATCAGTGCCTTTAGTTTACATTTCAACTTCAGAGTTTTTACTAAAGCAAATTCTTCATCTTTTAAAGCCATGTGTTACTGGTGTTCATATAAGTATTAACATCAGAACTTGATCAGAAAATGGAAAGCAAATTAAAATATTAGTGCTTATATAACATAGTACTGAAGTTGTAGAATATTTGTGCTCTGCTTTGTCGTAGAAATGTATAAGCACCAGGCACTATAAAACAGTACATTTCTTGTGTTTCTGTTATTAGACAATAAACTATTAATGTATATTGTTTCTTTTATAGTAATAATGACTATTATTTTAAAGTAGGATTATCATAAATTGTTTACATTTATAACATTTATTGGAATATATTATATATGATGACAATTTGACTATTTTATGCAAAATGCTTAATGTAAAAAGTACCAATTATGGTTGTTAAAAAAAGAAAATAATTTATGTTAAACAATCCCCAGGATTTAATAAACTCTGTGTATGCACTGTGTAGAGCCTACATGGACTGTATCCATGTACACGGGCATGGTTCCTCCTCGGCAGCACGCCATGCATATTAATGATGGCACACTGCTGAGGGAGAACATAGGTACAGGGATAATGGATCAGTGTTGGGAGATGTGTAGAGGCTACCCATGGTTTTGGATGCCTGGTCAGATGTTATGCACCGAGTGAGGCTCCTGTAATGCACCCCACTATTGTTGAAATGCTGTGAATTGTGTTAAATGTGTAATATTTTAGTTTTATGGTATTTTTTTTAATTTTATTTTTCTGCATGTCTGAGCGGTGTGGCATGAAGCACAACAATATCAAGTTGTGCTCACATATAGACAGCTGACACCTGCCAGACATCTAAAAATAGAAACAGGATTTAATTAATTATCATAGTTAACTGTTTTTCTTTTTCTTTTTTTTTAATTGCTGTTTGCGCTGTGTGACACGGAGCGCAGTAAAGCCGAGCGGCGCTTATACATACATAACCAACACCTGCCAGACATCTAAATATGGAAATTGGATGTAATTAATTATTTATTTATAGGTGTGTTTAAGCCTGTTTGCACGGCATAGTGCAGTGCTCAGTAACGCTAATAGGTAGCTAGTAGTATATGTGAAGGTATACTAGTTTTCACAACATCAAACTATCTACATGGGTGGAGTTACAGCCTTATGTGTAGTAGGTCGAGTCCATAGCAGGCATTCAATTTAATAAAACTATTGTGAAATATGGCATGGCTGTACTGTGCTAAGCACTGCTTAATCATGCTAAGCAGAGCATAAACATGTTAACAGCTCCAATATTTGCACAGTGCTAAGGTTTGCTAAAACCATGGTTCTGTGAGTTCTCACACTGCTTATCTCAACTTAGTTGGTTTCCTCTCTGCTAAGCAATGTGGCACTTCTTTGAATGTTGCTCAGTGATGTATAAGGGCAGGAAAACAGCCTATATTAAGAGCAATAGGCAGAAATTCTGCATCATTCATTGGAGTTCAATCCACTGTTGATATGGCAGGCGCTGATGAAGGTGTGCCTTTCAGGTGCAGAAGGGGTGTTCATGAGTCCAGGGTCATGGTTAGGCTCCTGGTGCAGAGTCATGAACCCCAGCTGATGCAGGGCAGTTTCTATGATGTGGAGTGAAGGTAGAGGCCTGGGACCAGATGGCCAGGGAACTCAACGGTGTTACTGGTATCTCCTGCACAGGTAAACAGTGTAATCACCATTATGATGACCTGAAAAGGAGAAAGTGGGGAATCTTGGACAGCTGGATCAAAAAAGCATGAGATGGGAATGCCCCACGAGTATGTATGTTTTCCACTGTCTTACCAAAATGCAAGCTGAATGTTTGCAAAACTAGTATGCACAATGGTGTGCTTCTCTCCCAACAGCTGCAGCTGAGAGGGCTCACAATGTCGTGTCTCATGCCGGGCATCTGGTAAGGTTGCACAGTAAGTGTGGTAATTATGGATTTATTATGCTAACTGTAATGCAATAAGCAATAAAGAATAATAAAATGTAGTCCAATAAAAAATAAACAATAAAAACTATAGTTTAATAAATGGGAAATTAGAGCCATAGTGCAATAAATGAACAATGGGCGGATGCGGTGGTGCAGCGGTTAGCATTGCCACCTCACAGCAAGAGGCTCTCCAGTTTGATTCTCAGCTGGGGTGCCTTCTGTGCAGAGTCTGAATGTCCTCCCTGTGGTCGTGTGGGTTTCCTTTGGGTGCTCTGGTTTCCTCCCACATCCCAAAGACATGCTGTAAGTCGATTGGATACTCTAAATTGGCCCCAAGCATGAGTGCGTGTGTGTGCCTTCTGTGTAAGGTTGAGTGCTGGACTGGCAACTCGACACTGTAAATCTCCACTGCCAAGCTGAGTGGACAATTATCAGCTGTGGTGACCCCTAACCAGGAAAAGCGGAAAGAAGAAGAAGAAGCACAACAAATGAACAATAACAACTGTATTGCAATAAACAATAAACAATACCAATAACAGTAAGTAAAATGTTGTACAGCAGAATTATGTTGTCCTAACCATTGCAGTAGGCATCTATATTAGAACATCGAAGTTTCAAAACTTTGAATGTTCTAATATCGAACCCTATTCAGTGAAAGCTGAAAATATCAAAGCAACAGAAAACCACATTTTTTTCCTAGGGAAAGAATTCGGTTGTCCGTTTCTGTTGCTTCGGTATTTCCAGCGCTGTGCTGGAAAGTTACAGGTCAGGTTCAGGTAAGTGTGCAATTGAGTGTGGGTTAGGTTAGTTAGGGTTAGGGTGCAGGTTTGGTATGTGTGCGATTGTGTGGACGTGAGTGTTAGCGCGGATTAGGTGAGTTAGGGTTAGGGCGGGTTAGGTGAGTTAGGGTTAGGGTGTGGGTCAGATAAGTGTGCAATTGTGTGGATGTGAGGGTTAGGGCAGGGTAGGTGAGTTAGGGTTAGGGCGCGGGTGAGGTGAGTGTGCGATAGTGACAGACTTTATGGTTAGGGTTTGGGTTAAGGTAAATGGATAGTTAGTGGTGTCTGTATAGTTTAGTGTAGGGTTAGGTATAAGATTTTAGGTGTATATGTGTGGATTGCTGTTTGCTTGGTGTGCTTGTGTTGTGTGTATGTGTTTTGGAAAACCTATGAAAAAATTTGCTGTTCTGTATGTTTGATGTTTTCAGCTTTCGCTGAATAGGGTTTGATATTAGAACATTCAAAGTTTTGAAACTTCGATGTTCTAATATAGACCCTTGCAGTGGAGCTGTATGCATTGATTTTCTATGGTAAGGTTGCTGCACTCAAGTGTAACACTGTAATAGCTGTAGAATGCAAAACTCATGGTTTGCAAACTGTTTTGCTTAACACATAGTACTGTCCAAGGCTGTCTCCAGGTTAATATTGGTCACATAATGCTTTCTGTTCCTCCTACTTCAGGTAATAAAGGTATATGAGTGAGGTAGCCCACTCCATGGGCAGATATTGTGTGTGTACTTCACAGATATTTCAAAGCAATAACAATAAAAAGTGTTCACCAGCACTGTTGATTCTAAAATAAAGCTGTTTAAATATATGCAGTACGGTTGTATTCCATTCATGTGTGTTCTACTGTCAGTTCAGTCAATTATAACACTGTATTAGTTCTAGAATACAAAAAGAATGTCCTGTAACATGTATAGTTAAACCCATAGTATGGGTCAAGGTTGTCTCCAGGCCAATACCAGTCACATAATGCTCTCATTTTCCCACACCCCAGGAACTAAAGGTATATGGGTAAGGTGGCCCATGTTATGAGCAGATATTGTGTGTGGACTTCACAGATATTTC
Source organism: Protopterus annectens (assembly GCF_019279795.1). Taxonomy (NCBI): domain Eukaryota; kingdom Metazoa; phylum Chordata; order Ceratodontiformes; family Protopteridae; genus Protopterus; species Protopterus annectens. The sequence goes on from NC_056747.1 coordinate 25,074,208, forward strand.
AAAGCAATACCGATAAAAAGTGTTCACCAGCATTGTTGATTCTAAAATAAAGCTGTATTAATATATGCAGTACGGTTGCATTCCATGCATGTGTGTTCTACTGCCACTGCAGTTAATTATAACACTGCAATAATTCTAGAATGCAAAAATAATGTCCTGTAACTTGTACTGCTCAACTCATAGTATGGTTCAAGATTATCTCCAGCTCACTATCAGTCACATAATACTCATATTGTCTCTCTCCCCAGGAACAAAATGTATATGGGAGAGGTAGCCCATGTTATGAGCAGATATTGTGTTTAGATTTCACAAAGTTTTAAAATCAATACCAATAAAGTATTCACTACCATTGCTGATTCATAAATAAATCTGTCTACTTCCAGTATACTGTATTTCTTGTAGGTGTGTACTAAGTTGCTGCAGTCAATTATTATATTATTTGCAGATGTCCCCTGCATCACAATTACTGGGTTCAATTTCCATGCCTGCCAACTAAGACCTGGCGGCTGTCTAGTTTATGTACTGTACATAAACATGCCTCTCAAGTGTCACAATTTCTTATACTGTAATTAAAACTGCATAATCTGTCTGTCACAGGATTACCAGAGAAAGACTACCTGGAATGCAATGTTTTACCAATTCTACTTACAGAACATCTTGGTAGTTATATAAATCCACATTATGTGAAAGTGTTCTGTGTAGTTGTGTACCTGCATTTGTCATTGCTTGGCCCATACTGACCCATGCTAGCAGCTTGAGAGGTATGTACATGCTGCATCAGCTATAGGAGAATTGTAGTCACTGTAGCAAAACTCAATACACCTGTAGACTATATATTATCTGTGTGTTCAGGGATATAATCTGCAATGTTAGTAATGGAATGCTTTTCTCTCTCTCCCCACCCCGTATTTTCATTTATTTATTATTATGGATTATTATGATTTAATATTAACAACATTTGTTAAACTAACTATATTTTGGAAAATGTGGTTGATTATTGTGTGTTATTCCGATGTAATATTAACATATTTTGTTAAGCTGTTTCGTAGGCCATATGCTTTAATTCTTACCTACATGCTGTCACCATACTGACTGTTATGTTATTTACTGTTGTGTTACGCATAATATACATTAATATGTATTTGGATTAATTAACATGATGTTCCATTCTGTTAATACTAACAACAGTTTGGTTATTACTAACTGTAAGTTATTGCTATACGTTATTAATCACAGCATGTTAAGGTAGGCTGGTTCTGGCTGATCTCCCTACCTTGGCTCAACCGGTCATGGCACCGAGTCCCAGCACATCTGGAACCCAGACTGGTGGTGACCCCTCTTCTGTCCCTGCACTACCTGCAGTCTCAGGTAGCATCGCCCCACAGGACAGAGCCGGGTCCTCCTTTGGGAGAAGTGGCAGTAGGGTAGTTGTCACCTGGGCTGAGCTGCCAGTCTTGGAGTGCAGGATATTCTACCATGGGTTTCACCATCACCTGTGCTGGAATGAGGGCATATTGGCTGACCTGGTAAGGCAGTCTTACCCCAGTGACCAGCATCCTCCACTGCCACCTTCAGGGCAGTGAAGGAGCAGTGCCGACAGTCCCATGGTTGGGGATATGAGTCATGTTGCTGCCTTGTGGAGGCACATGGCATTTGGATTCCACAACACCCTCCCTATCCAAGGTGCTCACCCCCCTCATGTGTCACACACCTCCTCTGTCTGCTGTCTTGTCTGTCTTGTCTGTATGCAAATGCATCCCCACCTACCCAACTTACCTCACCCACAGGCACCTATGTCCGTTAGCCAACATTCCACTCTCACCTTAATAAAAATAAATGGGCACCTGTCCCAAAAGAAATATTGCCCCATACATAGCTCTCCATTTTGCTGACGTGTCCACTGGACACATGTAATTTTGTCCAACTGATTTGACAATGCAGTTATGTTGTCCTCACCCCTCTCTCTGGGGGTGAGACTTCAAATCCATGTACAAATTCTGTCAAAGTGCACAGTTGTTGCTGTAGAAGAAATGGATAGCTATGGTTCTTCCCTACACCCTTTCTTCACATCCCTACCTTCCTTCCACAATGTTTTCCCCCTGCTTGCACCCCATTTCAACACTTACCTATCACCCCATTTTTCTTTTCTTTATATTTTTTTAGAGTGATGCTGTATAGCATGCCACATCACCCAGCTTTTCTAAGCTCAGCTAAATAGAGTTATATTGATTATATGTGTCCATAACATTTTATTACACATTTACAAAATATACACCTGTCCCATGTTTCAAACAAGAGACCATCACACCTGCAGACCACTGCATTAACTTGCCATGATAATCTTATTTAAAACAGGTGCTTTAAGAAAATATAGTAATTGCCAGTTACAGTCATTAAGTGTGTTTCAGCAGAGCTGTGTGCCGCACACAGCGCAAACTTGAATAAAAATTAATGGAAAAAATGGGAGTGTACCTGGGACTCTGTTGCAATAGTACACCACTACAAAGCCAAAAACTTGATAATGGATGTAGATGATAGCAGTAAATGTTCTCTTTTATCATGAACATTTAGAATGACATCTGCTAAGGCGGTAATGGATAAATGCATGTGCAACTGGGACCCTGGTGCAGAAATACATCCAAATAAAGCCTTGTACATACTGATGGATGCAGAACATGTCACAGCCTGTAGTGTGCACATATGTCTTGCAAATACACCTACGGCAGCAGTGTCTCAGTACCTCAGTCTGTTAAATGCTTCATAGTACATTTTGCTGCACACAGTCCTGGGTTCAAATCCAGAGGTGTGTTGCACTGAATTTTCAATATTATTATGCCAGCAATTAATGACTAAGTCATGCACTCTTTATCCACACAATGCATGTCAAATGAATTGACTGCTTTTAACTGATGAAAGTCACAGCCCTGCAGGTAGGAACACACTTCGTGTATCCCTGTAGCAAAAGTATATGTGCATAAATTCTCACGCCATGCAGTAATATGCATTCACAGAGAATTTCATTTCAGGTATTGGGAATAAGGGCCACTAATATCAGAGTGCACCACACAATTCTTACAGAGTCACAGTACAGATTGCCAAAGCTGAACAACAAACATACTCATTTGAAGTCTGCTTGTAAAATCGACTGCCCTCATACATGCTTCAAATTACTACCAGACTGTAATACATAGCCTGGTAGTTGACCAAATGGTGGAAATATTCACATATATATATATATATATATATATATATATATATATATATATATATATATATATATATATCCCATCTTGCTCAAGGACACACCAAACATGTTGCCTAGTTCTCTGTTTTTGATACTGTTGTCTGACATACTTACCTTAAACACATGCCTTCATTGGAGTGTAGAGGATGCTCTCACTCTGGGCCTGGCTGTATAACAGGACTGGCACAGCTCACACATTTACTCTTACAGACTGTTCTCCAAATTGTTCACACTGTCTACTTATGTCTACTACGTACAGCAGTGGCTGCAGCCTGTAGCACTCTCATCTCTATGTAAAGGTGTCTACTGCAGACCTAGCCTCTGCAATGATGTAGTCTCCTCAACCCAGTAATGTCCAGCACAACATATCAGAAAGGAGCCCTCATCTAGATGAAGGCCTTATATATTCTACAGTGGTTGCATATCATTGGCTGATGATAGTGCAAATCAGCTGTGCTGGCTGCAATTAGCATTTCAGACCCACAGATTGGTTTAGAGGTAATCACCTCCTGATGGGAAGCATGTTTAAATGGCAAACAACTGGCTATGGGGTACCATTCTCTATGAGACTTTCCTCACACAGAGCACACCTTTGTGACTATACTATCTCCACATATCAACTGAAGAGTACTGCACTCCAGCAGGTATGCAACAGTTTTTGTGTACAACAAGTTGCAGATGGGTGAATAGACTTACAGGGAATAGGGATTACAGCATTAAGTCTGTCTTAGGCAATGAAAATGACATGTCAGTGATCTCCTGCTATCTTACACCTACGCAGAACATACAAAACATCAAGGATGCATTGTATTTTGTCATTGTGGCACACTGGTCTCATTGGACTGTCCATTTATAGTGATTGTAATAGCATACTGTTATTCATGTGGCATTGTTCATATGAAATATTATCAAGGGGTTGCCCGTAGGGGACACACCACAATAGATCTAAGTGTTGGGTGTATGATAATACAGCAGTAGCTGTCATGGCACTCATGCAAATACCTGACTATTGCTACTATCTCAGTAGTATCCACACACTTTTTTTGCACACTGTGGACTATGACAAGTGTGAGCAAGCAGTGGTCAGTGCCAGCCATTTGGGCCTTGCTTTATCTGTACATAATGTACATCTACATTTGTGATCCTGTAATGTGTTCCTCTTTTTACATTTTTTGATTTTTTGTTTCCGGATGGATGCATCTCCATTTTGGTCCATTTTCAGCGGAGGCCCAAGGGAAAAAAAGATACAGCCAAGTATATATACACCAGCATTACATTATTACAATTAACATTACAACACAGATTAAGATAATCAAGTAAGTTAAGTCAGTAATCAAGTTACAGGTAATTTTACAGTAATAAGTCAGGGATTAGATTAAATTAAAATTACACAGTAAAACTGGTTAACAGATTTTACACATCTCGGTTAGCCAGGCTTGACGACATACATAGCCAGTTTAAGGACAAATGTTGTTTGAGTCTAGTTTTAAATTTTTTGTTGTCTTTTAGGAATTATGTACCGTAGACACCATGCACCCTTCTTGGATATGGAGAATGCCATTATACTTGAAGGATTAAGGCAACATCATCACATCCTACTATCCAGGGGGAGGCAAAGCAGGGAATAGTGGGATGCATTGTGGACAGAGTTTGTCTGGATTGCCAGTGGCATGGGACAGCAAAGCAGGACATATGAGCAGGTTTGACACCGGGCAACCGACATGACAAATGCTGCATGACGAAGGGCAGCAGATGTAGACAGGGGTTGTGCTGTCAACAGTGGAGGTCCTACAGTGAAATAACCAATCTCAGCCACTGAGGAATTCCTGGTGAACCTAGGCACACACAAAAGTACCCAGGTCGTGGATGTGGGTGTCACAGTTTCCACAGCTAAAGAGCATGCAGGTAAGCTTACTGTAATCAGCACTGTTATACTGTAGCAGTCAGTGTGTCAGGCTCTAGATGCTTTTATGTGGGTGTCAGGTCTTTGTTCTTTGAGGGGGGGGTATCCTCAGTTATGCACTCATATTCAGAATGTGACCAATACAACAAGTAACACAATAGCTACTGTAAATGAGAGATATAGTGTTGTATTACCTTGTGCTACAACATGTGGTGGTACTGTTATTACCCCACCCTCAACTTTTCACAAGTCTGTAAGGTATTGCCCAAGGCTCTGGTCCTGCTCTTGATAAGCATGATACTTTTTTGTTAAGGAACATTTATATTCAAGAATGGTTAAGGGCCAAAATAATGCCCTATTTAAATATAATTTTGTGTGTAAACAACATAGGATATTTTTAATTTCCATTCTGGAACAGGTACCTAAGAACTGTAGAGGGGATAGTCACAGGAGTGTAGTTGAACAAACAGACACACTTTGGTAGTTTAGATTTAACAGCAGCTCCTGGTTTAAATGAGGCAAAGACTCTAAAATGCCTTTTAAAAACAACAGGGCGAAAGTAAATACATTTGGCAGTGAAATGTGTAGTTCCATATATTTGTTAATATAGTTGTACTGGGTTTTTATGTGCTGTTTTTTCAAGTATTGTGTCATACGGATTAATTAAAAGGTAAATATTACTGGACATGTTTTACTTGATTTACTTCAAGTAATTGTTATAAAGGTCTTGAGATGAATTTGCATTTTGTTCTGAGGAAGTGTTTTGTGGAAAAAAGCAGAGAAGAAAGTTGTTTGACAGCTAATCCAGTTGTGAGTCTTTATTATTACGAGTCTTGGAGGATTTTTTGTATACAATAGTGCAGGTATTAATGTACTGTTTTTCTTTCTTATTGCTGTGGGGGTTGGTGTTTGTCCCCTATACAACCTGATATCAGTGTCTCTTCAGATTCTGATGATGATGAATTTGTAGTTTATTGGTCATTTTGGCTAATTTCTATCCCTTTTATTTTCCTGCTATAAAAACCTGCTTTTGCGCATTTTTTGCACTTGTATCAGCTCAGCAAGAACCTGCCCAGGTGATCTGCAGAGTCCTACAGCAGCAGAAAAAGAAAAGAGAGACTTTGGTTTAATTTAAGTACTTTTTTGGCTTGTTTCTTGTTAGAAATTGCTAATTCCGCCTAAACGTTCGGTTTCTAGCATTTAGTTGATACTAAAAAACCTTTTGCAACTGTTTTATTGCACTTATTTACTGTTTGCACTTTAAATTTGTTTTTAAGCATTTAAACTGTTTTAACTGTTGTAGGCTACACACTCAAGTGTGATAGCTGTTTTTCTGTGCTTTAAAGTGTTTATTTTGTGTTTACTGCCTTAATTTCTAAAAAAAAAAAAAAAAAGCTATCCTATACTTGTTTCCCACCTTTCTGAAGCTAGTAGAGTCCAGTTTTCAGAGTGTGCTGAATCCAGGACTGTACTGTAGTTTCTGTGTTGGCCCATACCTTACTTGGATAGAAGGAAGTTTCTCTGTTCACCAGTGAGAGTGGGGAGCTTTGTGTAGCCTATCTGTCCCTGGAGGAGTGGTTTTCGGCTCAGATTTTGTAGTTTATTGCTCATTTTGGGCTAATTTCTATCCCTTTTATCTTCCTGCTATAAAAACCCACTTTTGCGCATTTTTTGCACTTGTATCAGCTCAGGAAGAACCTGCTCAGGTGATCTGCAGAGTCCAGCAGCAGAAAGAGAAAAGAGAGACTTTGGTTTGATTTAAGTACTTTTTTGGCTTGTTTCTTGTTAGAAATTGCTAATTCCGCCTAAACGCTCAGTTTCTAGTGTTTATTTGATACTAAAAAGCCTTTTGCAACTGTTTTATTGTACTTATTTACTGTTCGCACTTTAAATTCATTTTTTTAGCATTTAAACTGTTTTAACTGTTGAAAGCTACACACTTAAGTGTGATAGCCATTTTCTGTGCCTTAAAGTGTTTATTTTGTGCTTACTGCCTTACTGCCTTTTGCGTGTTTTTGCACACGCCGCAGTGCCGGTTAGCTGGGGCTAACCATTCCTGGCACCACAAGGTCTGCTCTTCAGTTTTTCCCTTAGAACCTTTCAGTCTAAGGCACCCAGACCTGCACCTTTCAGCCCAGCACTTGTTCTAAATCTATTGCAGCACTAAGCACTCAACCCCTGCATCTGTCAGAAAGGAATAGTCTTTATACTTCCCTACTTATTCATGCATGTCCAAGAGATAGCGCCTGGTGTACTCTCCAGCCTACCTGATGAGCCTGGGCATATTGAGGCAATGCTACAACTGCCTCATGTACACAGACAACTCTCTCCTCCTACCACCAGACATTGCGAGAGATGCACTTATACAGCCAATCTAGAGGCAAGGCTTTCTCCAACCAAGACTGGAACAGACAGTCAAGAGGAGAAGGTAACAACTGGCAACACCCCACTCATAACACATAGACCAACTAAACCAACACCTCCAAAACCCACACATAGGAACACCAAGACATATACGGATGCTCTGATTAAAAATCTAAATCTGCCTAGACAACAGTGACCTCCAAAGCAGACACACAAGCAACCTCCTCCCACCAACATACCCTAAACAACACATAGCCCACAAACGCAGTGTGCAGCACAACCACAGCCCATAAGGCAAAACAACATACCTAACAGACTTGTGATAGGTGACTCTATAGTCAGGCACACCAATGCCCCACTCACCAGGCTGGACAAAGAGAAGGTTATTGTCAGCTGCTTATCCGGTGCCAGAATCCGCCACATAACATTTGCACTCAGGTCACTACAAGGCAAGTACAAATATGACTCTGTCATAGTCCATGTTGGTGTAAATGACCTGAGATGTACCTGTCTGGACTACATGAAAAGAGACATGGAAGAGCTCTCCAATCTTGTAGCTCAGGCAGGTATGACCCTAGCCCTGAGTAGCATCCTGCTTTCACCAAAAATTATACCACAGTACAAGGATAAGATGATCAACTTCAACAATTGCCTAAGCTTCTGGTGTCATTCAAAGGGGATCCAGTATTTGTCTGCCTGGGATGACATGCTCGACAAGCCATGATGCTTCACCAGAGATGGCCTTCACCTGTCACCCCTGTGATTCAGAATATTGACCAAGGCTCTTGCCGCCCCTATAGTGCCTTTTTTAGTCAAGGCTCAAAAAACCAACCCAACACCATAAGAACTACAGGAAACAAAAAATTGAGGGCAATGTTACTCAATGCTAGGAGTCTAAACCTCAAAATGCACTCACTCGAGGTGCTCCTCAAAATGGAGAACATTGAGATCTGTGCAGTGACTGAGACCTGGTTCAGGGCTCCCGAGAGCACCCCAGCACTACCAGGCTATAACTCATACCACACGTTTTGGCCACAAAACACGGACTGAAACACAAAGGGTGGAGGTGTGTCCATATTTATCAAGGACATCCACACCTCCAGGCTAGTTGCAAAATACGATGCCTCTGAAATCATCCAAGTGCAACTAACCCAGGGCAAAAACGCATTCCAAATTGTAGCTTGTTATAGATCCCTCACCTTGACCCAGGACGATCACCCCTCATGCCTGGGGACATTGGAAAAAATGAGGGTCCAATCAAACACCATAATAATGGGTAATTTCAACTACCCAAACATTAACTGGGAAAACTACTCCTGCACTAACTCCCTGGCTCAACGATTCCTGAAGTTCATTAACTCTAATGCCCTGGATCAACTTGTCAATGCTCCTACCAGGGGCAACAATATTCTGGACCTGGACTTTACCAATATGGGTGACCAGTGCTCAGTGCCCAAGGTCAACTCCTTGCTAGTTAGATCAGACCATAAACTAATCACCCTAGATATCCAAATCCCGACCCCACCCCCACACAAGGAGACCATCGTAAAAAAAAATTTCCAAAGCAAACTTCATGCTTCTCAAAACTGAGGTGACCAACTTCGCGACACCCCTGCAGACGGATAACTCAGTCAATACAGTCATGACTGCTGAATCCTACACAAATGCACTCTACAAGCACCTACATGAGTGCATGGATTGTGTTATCCCCAACAAAACAAAGATGCTATCCTCCAAAAAAAGGAAGCCAATCTGGTGATCCCCTGCCATTAACAAACTCTACAACAGATGGAAGAAACTGTTGCAAAAGAGAGTAAAAACCCATGTATGGAGGAACTTGCTAACGAGCCTCAGTAAGTAACTAAGATCTCTCATAAAATCCTCCAAAGCTAATTTTGAAAGAAAAATTGCCACGGATTCCAAAGACAACCACAAGGAATTCTTTAGCTATGTCAAGAATCTCCATGGCAACACTCCGATCTGCTCCGAGCTACAACAGAACGGCACAAAATATACAGAGGCAAATGATATTGATGTCATATTGGCAGATAGGTTCAGTGCTAACTTTAGTCTTCCCTCACCCCCCAAAGGGCCCATAACTATACCAGATGGTTATAGAGCGCTGGCAATCACAAACACACAGGTAAAAACGGCACTCTCTAAAGCAAAAAATACAGCATCCGTGGGACCGGACAACATCCCAGGGTGCATCTTACACGAACTCAAAAATAAACTAGCCCCCTACCTAAAATTCATGTTCAACCACAGCCTCACCACAGGCTATGTGCCCACAGAATGGTGCACAGCAACGGTTATCCCACTTCACAAAGGAGGAACCACCACAGACTCCAGAAACTATAGACCTATTAGCCTGACAAGCCTGGTCTGCAAGGCCATGGATCATATCATCATGAAACTCATAAACAAAGATATAGTTAATCTCCAAACTCTGGATGCTACCCAATTCAGATATGTAAAAGTAGGTCATGTCTCCTAAACCTGGTAGGCTTCTTTGAAACAGTTACAAAGGCCATAGACAAGTGTGAGGTAGTCCACGCAGCCTACCTGGACCTTGCTAAAGCCTTTGACACCATCCCTCATTCAGGAATCATTGCTAATCTCAACAACCTTAACATAAACCCTTACGTCACAAGATGGGTGACTAACTGGCTCATGGACAGAACCCACATGGTAAGAGTTGCTGACTCCAGATCTGACTCCAAACCAGTAACAAGTGCAGAACCCCAGGGTTCAGTCCTGGGACCCCTCCTGTTTGGTATATACTTCTCTGAAGTGCAAACAAACACCAAGGGTCTATGGCTAACCAAGTTTGCAGATGACTGCAAACTGGGTGCCATTATCAATTCCCCCGCTGACATAGACATCCTGCAAATGGGCCTCACTGAGACTGATACCTGGTGTCAGAATCTTGGCCTCAAACTAAATGCCAAAAAGTGCATTGTTATCCCCTTTGGCAAAAACACGATACCCATGAATTACCAAATAGGGGGAAGTTCATTTAACATAGAAAGTGTGATAAGAGACCTTTGGACCCAAGTGGATAGTAACCTCTCCTTTGATAACCACATTGCCACAGTGGTCAGAAAATCTTTCTACGTGGCCCACTTAATCAAAAAAGGGTTCACATCTAGAAATAAGGAAGTCGTCATTCCCCTGTGCTCATCACTTATCAGACCCCTCATTGAATACAATGCCCCATTTGGGATGTACCTCACAAGACACCTACAACAACTTGAGAGGCCTGAAAAGTACCTCACCAAGAGGATCGCTGGCCTTAAACAATTGCCCTATGCCGACCGGCTCATGAAACTCAAACTCTATTTGGTCGCATGCCGCTTACTCTGAGGACACCTCTGTCTGACATACAAAGCTATGTCAAACCCAGAATTATTGGCATGCTCCACTTGAAGAAATCCAAATCTCCCCAAGCTACATGCTCTAGGGACCGAAACCTCACCACAACAATGAAAAGGACATGTTGGAGAGATAGATTCAAGTCCCAGGGACTTCCCATGCTCTGGAACTAGATTCCCATCCACATCAAGCAGAGCTCGTCATTAACACTATTCAAGAAAAACCTTGATGAGTGGATGGGTGATAGGAAATTCACCCCTGGGGTTATATCTGGGGCACTGCTCAATAGAGGGGCAGGAATTTAACAATACATGAGTGGTGAAAGCCAATACACTGTTGGCTAGGCTTGTCTTGGCCCTCGGGCTGATAGCCTAGTACCTACGTATGAACCTATGAACCTATGGTGGCCACAGTGAGGCACAAGTGGGAGTGTCAGGGGCTGAATCTGTCCCAGAGGTAGATATCCTTCTTCTGCCCCCCAATGTCACTGCACACAGTCTTTATGCCCACAAATACACCATCCTCAGGGGCCACAGATATCAGACAGTCAGAGGATGGGGACATTGAACAGGAAAGTCTAGCAACTATGGCTCCAGTGAGTGTAGACATTGGCCATAGCCAGAGATCTGGTGAGGTCCCACACAGGTGGATTGGCAGGAATGTTGTAGGAGGCCTGCTGTCCATCCACCACCTATTGCAGGTGTGGCATCACGATTCATTCGGTGCATATTTTAGGCCATCATGGAGGGACAGACACATTTTGAAAGGAACACCAGACGTATGCTTAGGGTTATTGATGCAGCACAGTCTGACATCTATGACTGCCTCCACTGTACATCCAGGACTACAGAGGAGAGTGAGCTGTCCACACCACAGCATGGCAGGCCATGGGCTCATGGTCCTGGGGGACCCGTGGGGGACATGGTCCCAGCAAACAGCAGTCACCATCAGGTACTAGCACTGCTTCTGATCTTGGGCAAGGAGGTGCCAGTGCAACTCCTGGCAGAGCCAGTTCCCATGTTTGGGGCCAGAGATGGTGAACTGTCAACTCTACCATGTATGGTCCAAAGCTGTCCAGCATACACATGTGCAGGGCTAGCACTGAGCTTGATTGTGTACATGCACACACTTACACACCACTGTTAAATGCATGTCACCTACAGACACACATGGCACCTCTCCATAGTCCATCCTACATGCTCCCCTTCCTGACTCACACACATGCTGTCAACTGTTTAAGCCAGCCTAGGCCTCCTGCACCCCCACACAACACCCCGTGCAAGTGATGATACCTGTGCTACATCCCTGTCATCCTTGCCATCGATTCAGGGAAATGAAGCTATGTGCCTGATGCACAGGGTGACTATGTTAGTTAACATGTACTTAAGTAATGCAGTGTTGGTTTGCCATGCCACTTGTAGTGGTTACCGACAGATACTATATGCTGGCATTTATCATGAGTACACCACATACATTTGTGTACCTTATGTTGTATGGTATTGTATTGGCTGTATAGTTACATAATGACAGGTGTGTCACGGGCCTGTTTATGTTTGTTTTACAGCAGTCTCTTGGGATAACCTGTGGATACACAGTGGATATAAGGCAGCACAGAATGGCATGTCAGCACAGCAGGAATATGTCTTCAGCAAGGTACAGCACTATAAACACATGGCTCTATAGGTTCATACGTGTATAACAGGCCAACAAGGACAATGGCAGCATTCAGAATACTCACACATGTTAAATATGGACCTGCAACAACAGAAGATCCAGATGACAGGCATAGAAGAAGCTGTGAATGACATGGAAAATAAAATACAAGAACAGGAAATCAACATTGAGTTTCTGCTGAAACAAAATACACATTTACAAACAAAGCTGGATGACCTGGAAAATAGATCTAGGCGCAATAACATTAGGATTTTTGGACTGCCAGAAAATATTGAAGGTAACAATATTACTTCTTTTTTAACAACATGGCTCCCTAAAACTTTAGATTTACCAGAAGCATTCTCTTTTGGTATCGAAGAGCACATAGATCTATAGCTAATACTAACTCTAACAAAAACTATCCTAGATCAGTTATAGTTAGATTTCTATCATCTTTTGATAAAGAGATGGTTCTTAAATCTGCTTGGGCTAAAGCTCCTGTTAAGTTTAATGAGACAACTGTGCATTTTGACAATGACTATTCTTCCATGGTAATTGCTAAAAGAAAAGTTTTTCTGCCACTAATAATGGAGCTTAAAAAGCACAGTTTAAAACATACCTTCTGTTTCCTGCCAAGCTTAAAATCTTCCTTCCTGATGGTCCTAAGGTCTTGATGATTTAGACTCTGCTTTACTGTTTGTCAAAGAAAAAGGATTTTGGATAAAATAGAAGAAATGGAATGGGCTAGTTCTTCATTAAAGAGATTGGCAACTGAAGCTTCCTGGAAGACTTCAGAGAAGAAGAAGAGACTAAAAACAAATGATTTGTTATATGTTTTTTCTCTCTCATCATTTTAGTTCATTATTAATCTTTTTGAATATAGTTCCTGCATTTCCAGAAAGCCACAAATATTTTGGAAAAGATTTAATCAAAGTTATTCTCTATGTGCAAAGAAATGTTTTGTTTCATAACCAGTCAAAATGCCTGAGGATTTAATGGCAGGCTGTGACTCGATTTGTTTTCTTTCTGAAAAAGTAAGGTTAGTAATTTGATACATTTTTATCTCTACCTTTTTTTTTCCTTCTTCTTTTATTATTTTCTTTGTTTAAACAATGACATTCTATTTAGATTATGTAGTGGGTAAAGGGTGGGAGGGCAGGGAGAGAACAGTAATGAAAATATCATTAATAGAATAATAACATATTTATTTCTTGTAAAAGTTTATAAGTTCTTCAAATGCTATTTCTAATTATACTTTCTTGATTATACTGCTTATGCTTGTTTGTAAATAATCTGTCATACTTTAACTAATAATAATCAGAACTAAATAAGAGTAAATAATATGTTTTATTTTAACTCTATTAATATAAACAGTAAGTAACATTCCATTGTATATACTTCTTACAGCTTTCTCTTACATTTTTATTTCTGCCTCACTCCCTTTTATTTTCTACTCTCTTTTCTTTTCTTTATTAATATATAGAAATGCTTTAGACTGTGTGGGCACAGTGAATAATAGGATTTGTATGAAAATTGAGTTGGGAGAAGAATGCTGAGTTTTATTGCTTGTTGGTAATTTTGAGTTTAATTTCACTTGCATAGAGGCTGTGATGATCTGTGGAATACATTGTGGAGGTTCTGTCATGTTTAGATGCATTTACACTGCTAAATGAATGTTTGTCACTAGTTTTAATAAGTTTCCGCCAAAATGTTAAGAGAGACAATCTGGGATGTGGGCTGTCTTATGCACAATGTCCTTGAGTTACCTCAGAATCTTCAAATCACAGAATTCTCACAGAGAAACTGAAAGCAGTTAGTATAAACATTGACAAGGTTATCACACTGACACACCACAGATTCAGGAAAAATACTCTGTTCATAAAATATGTCAGTTATAATGAGTTTAAATGATGTAGTTTCTTGTAGTAAGTAAATGTCTTATTTTAGAAGGCATAAAAATGAAACATTTATTTAAATGTTTTTGAAAATCTACTTAACAGCAGCATAATAATCTGTGTTAAAAATTTGTGTTCCAAACATATACTTTACTATAACTCATTTAATTCATCTGATTGACAAACATAAATAATCTTATAACTCTATTCTGGAAGAAATGTCATGTGATATATTTTAAAGCAGTAGGTTAGCATGATTGTAAAATCTGGTTACCAATATGTGTTTGCTGTGCATTATTTTGTATAAAGCAGACAGATTTATTCTAGGGACAGTAAGTAGGATAGTGCTCTACTAACACACAACTCAGTGAGATCAGATATATATATATATATATATATATATATATATATATATGTGTGTGTGTGTGTGTGTGTGTGTGTGTGTGTGTGTGTGTGTGTGTATGTGTATGTATGTGTGTGTGTGTGTGTGAGTGTGATGGCTTTTTTTCTGAGAATCTGCATAACTATCCAATATGATTTATAATAATTTCTATGAATACAATATTTTACTCTATTGACAAAATGAATGTTTGCCACAAGTTTTAATAAGTTTCCCAAAATGTTAAGGGAGACAATCTGGGATGTGGGCTGTCTCATGCATAGTGTCCATGAGTTTCCTCAGAAGCTTCACTCACAGAATTTTCACAGAGAAACTGAAAGCAGTTAGTATAAACATTGACAAGGTTATCACACTGACACACCACAGATTCAGGAAAAATACTCTATTCATAAAATATGTCAGTTAGGATGAGTTTGGATGATGTAGTTTCTTGTAGCAAGTAAATATCTTATTTTAGAAGGCATAGAAAATGAAACATTTATTTAAATGTTTTTGAAAATCTACTTAACAGTAGCATAATAATCTGTGTTAAAAACTTGTGTCCCAAACATATACTTTACTATAACTCATTTAATTCATCTGATTGGCAAGCATAAATAATCTTATAACTCTATTCTGGAAGAAATGTCATGTGATATATTTTAAAGCAGTAGGTTAGCATGATTGTAAAATCTGGTTACTAATATGTGTTTGCTGTGCATTATTTTGTATAAAGCAGACAGATTTATTCTAGGGACAGCAAGTAGGATAGTGCTCTACTAACACACAACTCAGTGAGATCATATATATATATATATATATGTGTATGTGTGTGTGTGTGTGTGTGTGTGTGTGTGTGTGTGTGTGTGTGTGTGTGTGTGTGTGTATGTATATATGTGTATGTGTATATGTATGTGTGTGTGTGTGTGTGTGTGTGTGTGTGTGTGTGTGTGTGTGTGTGTGTGTGTGTGTGTGTATGTGTGTGTGTGTGTATATGTGTGTGTGTATATGTATGTGTGTGTGTCTGTGTTTATGTGTGTGATGGTTTTTTTTAGGTAATACGCAGGTGTTTCTGAGAATCTGCATAACTATGCAATATGATTTATAATAATTTTTATGAATACAATATTTTACTCTATTGACAATAATGAGTTTAAGTAAATGCTCATATACAAACAATTCAAGATTTTTTGGAAGCTGTTGATAGAATTCACATGACAGAAAATAGATGCATCTTAATGCATGTAATGTCTGAATCATATTAGCCAAAGTTTTTGATTTAAATGAATGTCAGAACATAATTTTCTCTCCTCTTGATTTCTAACATTAAGATTATTTGAATGCTATTAGAATACAAGTGTTATATATTACATAGATCTATATAATAGTATGAACAGTTTTTAAAAAAGTTTATTTTAGTTTATATGATGCTGTTTTACAAAATGTGTAGTTTTGTCTTGATAGATAATTGAATTGAAAACTGTTAACCTCAGTTAAATATAACTAGTATTAAATTGATAAGGTGGTAGCTGAGGTACTGCTGCTTAGGGTAGGGGGTTAACTTGAGTAGTAAATACTGCTCTAAGTTGGAGTTTTCAACTCCAGGCGGGATGCAAGGTTTAATCCTTACATTATTTTCACTTGTTCATTGTTATATGTATATAGTTTTGACATCCACAATATATTTTGTACACTCATTGTCACTACAAACAAAATTGAATCCTATACAAAATCCCATAAGAGATTTAATAAATACAGCTATATTTAAAGGTACACCTAAAGAGGAGATGTAACATTATTTATCTTGTTGTTTGTTATTTCGATCATAAGATTCTTGAGTTTTAAAAATGCCAAATGACATCTTTAAAAGGAATTTCTTTAAACATTAATGGATTGAATAATCCGTGTAAAAGGGCAAGCCTAATAAGATACATTAATCTACACAAGGCCAATCTAGTCTTCCTGCAAGAAACCCATCTCTTTTAAAAAAATATTGATAAACTAGCCACTAATAAGTATACACTATAGGTTAGTTCAGAGCACACTCAGAAAAAAGAGGAGTGGCTATTTTATGGAATAAAAGTATGCCCATTCCTAAAACCATTAAGTCTTACCAGGATGACAAAGGAATGTTTTGTATGGTTACAATACAAATTAATGGGAAGACTTACACTTTAATTAATGTATATTGGATACCTGGAATTGGTATTAATACAGTGAAACATCATATTGATAAGATCATATCATTCTCTGTAGGGGATATTATTTTAGCTGGTGATTTTAATTGTATACTACATGAAAGTGATACTACCACTATAAAGAAAAGAAGAATTACATCTAATGCAAAACATTTAAATGATTTTGCTAATTCTTATCATTTGAATGATATTAATAATCAGATAGAGTCAAAATCATTACCATACACCTTTTTTTCTAACAGATACAAAACTTATTCAAAAATAGATAGGGTCTTTATTTCTAACCAGACGGTAACAGATTTAATTAATTCCAAAATCATTTCATGTCCTATATCTGATCATAACTCAATTGTTTTTGAATTCATGATAAAAATACTCATAATGTTCAGATCAAAGGATACCAGCATACTTAACTCAGCTAAAAGACTATAAAGAATATATACTTTCAGAAGTACAACATTTTCTAGACATAAATAATACTCCTGAAGTCTCCATTGTCTATGTTTGGGATGCCTTAATGTCATATCTATATGGACAAAGTATCAGGTGGTATAATAACAAAAGGAAATCTTGGGATAAGGAATTGTTAGATATTCAAAGTAAACTAGACTCTTATAAACATAATAATAAAGAAAATATTATGGACAAGAAAGTTATTGAAGAAATAAACAAACTAAATGAGAAATACAAAGAAATTTTGACTCATAAAGTTAAAATAACTTTAGAGAAATACAAGTTTTTGTCTTATTCAATAAGCCTCAAATACTTACATAGACTTAAAAATAAAACAAAAAGATTGAATAAACAAAACCATATCAAAGAAATCTTTTCTCTAAGGAAAAAGAAGAATGTTTCTAGTATACCAGAAATACTGGATGAATTTAGAAATCACTTTCACAGGATTAACCATAACAACATTAACATGGAACCTAAAGATAAAATAAAGGAGTTTATAACCACAAACATGAATAAAAAGCTTAATAAACAACAGATTAAACTATTGGACAAGAGTATTTCATATACAGAAGTTATTACACAAATAAATAAGCTTAAATCAAACAAAGCACCGGGTAATGATGGTATTATACCAGAGATATATAAAATCCTTTCTAAAACTACATATTCATTAATACATAAGGTTTTTATTCTGGCCCAAACTGAGTTAATAACCCCCCCATCTTGGCAATATACATTTATTTCACCAATTTTAAAACCTAATAAAATCCAACTAGATGTTCTTCATATCGACCCATCTCATTACTTAATGTTGATTATAAAATGTTTATGAGTATTTTTGCTGATAGATTGAAGACAATTATCCCGGCATTATAGACATAGATCAGACGGGCTTCATTGTAAATAGAAATACTTTTGATAATATAAGAAGAACTTTAACATTAATTGATTTTGCAAATAGGAAAAAGAAAGATTTAACACTTATTAGTCTTGATATAGGTTCAGCATTTGATTCAGTAAGTTGGGACTATCTGTTTACCTTACTGAAATGCATAAATTTCTCTGATGCATTTGTAAATTTAATTGAGCATTTATACAAAAGCTGGCTTATATTAAGGTAGGAACATATGTTTCACAAAAATACCCATTCTTAAAGGTACAAAGCAAGGATGTCCACTTTCTCCACTATTATACACTTTAGTAATGGAGCCTTGGGCTAATTTGATTAGAAACAGTACTGACATAGAGGGTTTTGAAATAGAAGAAAATACAACATCAAAAATTCAACTTTTGCAGATGATGTTCTAATTACATCAGCAGGATCTAATTCTTCTATGCAGTCTTTATTTGATAAAATGATGAATTTTAAAAGTATTTCTGGTTTAATATTCAATGAAGAAAAACTAAAATACTACCTATATATACACGAAAAAATACTCTCATTAGTGATTTTACTAAATATGTACCCAACTCAGGTCAGATAACTTATTTAGGTATAATACTATCTAAAGATATTAAATCTATTATATATAATAACTATAATACCTGTTTTCTTAATATACAAAATCTTTTTAATACCTGGAATAATATGTTTTTACTATGGAGGAGAGACTTACAATTATTAAAATGATAATATTCCCCAAGATTTTATACTTAATACAATCAATAATACTTTCACCTACAAAAATAACTATCAAGAAACTGAATACACTAATGTTAAATTTCTTATGGGCACCCAATAGACCTAGGATTGCATTAAAGAAACATACTAATAGCTGGTCTCAAGGGGGTATTTCTTTTCCAGACTTTAATTTATATATTAACTCTTCTATTATAAAAGTTATTACTTTATTAATAGATAGGTCATATGTCGCAAAATGGAAAGATTATTGGGAGCTAATTAGTATGCACTTCATGAAAATCTCCTTAACACATAAAAATATGATTATAAATAACTCCATGTTGTGGTTGCTAAAGGAATTTTGTACTTCACCTATTACACCTAAACATATGGTCTGTTACCCATTAAATATTATTATTAGTTATCGTAACTTTATATTCATGCACCCTAAGTATAGGGAATGGAATTTTATTGTATTCCTATAATTTATACTCAGGGTATGCTTATGTCATCTACTTCTGAAGGAGCTCATTTAGCTATAGATAATAATCTAAAGTACTGGTATCAGCTGATATCTGATAATAAAGTTAAAAATCTAGATTTCTTAAAACAAGAATTTGATCTAAGAGAAACTTGCTGGTTAGAGGTTCAGATCTTTAGACAACATCTCATTGATAGAATAGATCTAATGTCTATAACAGTTAAAGAATATATTCCAAAACTGATTGATTATTTGATAATAAATTTACAGCATAAAGTTTCTGATAAAGGTAAACTTTCATATATACATAAAATTATCAGACAAGAAACTTTTTACAATGTAGATTCATACTGGAATTATTTCACCTCTATTAATGGGGACCCACCAACTCAACAAGATAAACAATATATATTGGAATCTGCTTATAGAACTACATCTTCCATTGTCTGGAGACTTTATATATGGAAATTTTTACATAGATCTTTTTATACACCTTTGATGATGAATAAAATTAATAATAAAGATAATCTATGTAAGAGATGTAATGTAGAAATTAATGCTGACTGGGCTCATATGTTTTATGACTGTATGAAGTTGAAAGAATACTGGAAGTCAATTAATGAATTTTGCAGGCTCTTTTACAGATAATTTCATTATTTCTAAGTCTCTTATATTATTCAACACACCTGTACCTCAATGTGTTAAAAGATTAAGCTTCCCTTGTTATGGTCTATCCTAGCAGTGGCTAGGAAAATAATAACTAGAAATTGGATTTCAGATACACCTCCTTCGTTCAATGAATTTAAAAATGTTATGAATATAATGTGTCATATGGAAATAAGCACAATTAGAATGAGAACAACTAGAAAAACATCACATTTTATTGTATGGGATAATTTACAAAATTTGTTAAAAAAATTCTAATTTCAATAGCACAGTATTTTAGTTTAATTAATTGATCTGATTGTAGTGGATGTCTTTGTAAATGCTTTAGTTGTTTTGTTGAATATTATAATAATACCTATTTTTAATTATTTGTATAAAATTGTTATGATATTTCTCTTATATGTTAAAACAATAAATTTGTTTTAAAAAAAAAGAATACTCACACATCTCTAATCAGTGAGGAGGTCTGCTACCCTTGATAAGTGCCACCAGGGTTCTTGGGAACTAACACAACTACAAGTTGTGGTGATGAAGATGACCCACCGAGTGGGCTGGAGTGAGATTATGGGCTGGAGTGAGAGTAGAACCCCTGCCTATCTAGTCTTGTATACTATAATTCACAGTGCTTATTGTATGTGCAGTGGCTTAAGTCTGGTACAGCATTATCAGCTGGTAGTCTTTAGGTGGCAGACATCATCAGGCCTTGTCGAAGAGGGCATTTGGAAGCCAGCAGCAGCTTACAGGCCCAAAAATGCATAGCCATTGCAGGCAGATACCCAAAGAGGGAAAGTCCATTGTTCTTCACGGGGATACATACATACACACACACACACACACACACACACACACACACACACACACACACACACACACACACACACACAAAAAGTGGGGTGGAGTAAGATTAGAACCTCTATCTCTCTGGTCTTACACACTATAGTTCACAGTACTTAACACATGCACCACAACTTAAGTCTGATGTAATGCTGTCAGCTGGTTGTCTTAAGGTCACTGACATCATCAGGCCTTGTAGAAGAAGTGAGCTGGAGTGAGACTAGAACTGCTAACTATCTAGTCTTATACATTATAGTTCACAGTACTTATCTCAAACATCACAGCTTAAGTCTGATATGCTATTGTCAGCTGTTAATCTTAAGGTGGCTGACATCATGAAACCTTGTAGAAGAGGGCTGTTTGGAAGCCAGCAGCAAGTTACAGGCCCCAAAATTGCATAGTCGCTGCAGGTGGATAACCCATAAAAGCATGTATATAGGGGGATATATATATATATATATATATATATATATATATATATATATATATATATGTTACACTTCAGAATCTCGAATTACTGAAATCCCGAATTTCAGTAATTTGAGACCATGAAGCAGAAAACCAGAATGCCAAAAGTGCATAAGAGTGAATTTGAATATCTCAAATCCACACTTATGCATTTCTGGTACATAACGTGTAGTGTCATGATGCCTGAAGTTGCAGGTTAGTGAGTGTCTGTGTGTGTTTTTGTATGTTGTATGTGTGGGTAAGGGTAGGGAGGTGTAAATGTGAGTGTGAGTGTTGGATTTGTTGGTATTTGTGTATGTGTGATGTGCATTTGTGTGCGAGTGAGTGGAGGTTGCCGTGGTGTGAGTTTTTATTATGTTATGTGCAATCTCAGAGTTGGCATATATAAGTGGGGGGTGCAGCACTCCACAATGCAGGGTGCACTCCCCCCCTGCTTGTAGTGTAGGGTTGTGCGGTTTGTGTGCTGTGGGTGGAATGGTGTGTGTGTGTTATGTGGTGTATGGTGTATGTATGTTCGTGAGTGTGTGATTTGTGATTGTGGGTTTCGGTGTTGTGAATGGTTCAACTTTATAGTCTCGATTTATTGAAATTTGGGATTTCAGTAATTCAAGATAATGAAATGAAACCATATATATATATATATATATATATATATATATATATATATATATATATATATATATATATACACACACACACACACACACACACACACACACACACACACACACACACACACACACAAACACGCACCAAGTGGGCTGGAGTGATATTAGAACCCCTACCTATCTGGTCTTGTACACTATAGAACGTACACGCCACAGGTTAAGTCAGTTGGATATGTGATTGCAGGCGTAGTATTTGTGCATTACACAAACTAGGCTTGTGTTGAACAGCATCTGTGGCCTGCAGAGTGATATTGCTTCATAGTTTTATCTGCATCTAATATCCTAGCAGTGAGATAACTGTTTGTATCCTAGCTATGTGTATACAGTTACCAGTATGGCCATATGTGGCTGCTTGCAGTTAGATCGGCAAACCTGTGGGCAGAAACAATATGTCCTGTCCATACATGCATTGACAGCATTATGCATTACACCATCTGCTCACCTGTGTCTGACTACGTGCTGACATCCAGCAGGCACAGGGTTCTGTAGGTCAGTGGATTATGTACTGTTGCACCCTTAGTTTGGATCCTTTGAGCAACAGTTTGGATGTGTGATAGTGCAGATTTATTCCCCATTATTAGGGTATTTAGGACAATACAGACATCCACACACATATTTCTGTATATAACAGGGGTGTATTTATAAATGTAGCTGTGTGTGTATGATATGTATATGTGTTATTTAGATATATGGGGAGAGTCTATGTATTATTTTAATATGTATAGCTATATATATATATATATATATATATATATATATATATATATATATATATATATATATATATATAGATATGTATATATCTGACACTGCATAGCAATAGATATACTATGTATATGAGAGAGAGAGATAGTGAAGATGGCTATATATACATATATGTCTATATGTGTAGACATTTCTACATAACAGGTAATTTTGATGAAGGCGCAACAGAATTGCGTTCATTTTAACTAAGTATCTGGGCATGTCCAGTGGGACTGTCAGTACACAAAGGTGGCAGCTCCAATGATTTATCAAATTATAGACCCATAGCTATATTATCACCCCTGGCTAAAATTATGGAAAAATGTATACATAAACAACTGCTAAGCTATCTTATCTAAAACAACTTACTTGCCAACTCTCAGCATGGTTTTAGACCATTTCAGAGCACCACCTCTGCCCTCCTGTCTTTTACTGATGCCATCAACAAAAATCACAATGATAACATTCTTTCCTCAGCCCTGTTTATTGATCTCTCTAAAGATCTCTCTAAAGCATTTGGCATGATAAACCATCGCATTTATATTATGCTGTCGAAAACTCAAACTGTCGACAGCGTAATAATCTACACAAAAATGTCAAAACCCCCAAACATTGAACACACACACACAAAAAAAAAACCACCCAAACACAACACAAATTGCTTTATGCAGGGGTCAAACCCCCCTGCACCCCCTACACCCCCACTACTTAAATATACCAACTCCAAGATCGCACTGCATTGCAGTAAATGGAAATCTCCCCTTACGGAGATTTCTGTTTACACGCGATGACTTCAGCTTTTGACATTTTGGTGCCAACAATATCAGCTTTGATATTGTCAGCCTTCGACCCAAACCATCAACTACTCATAAGCATACTTAGATCCTTTTCTCTAGATAATCTGGCTATTCAATGGTTCCAGTCTTACCTAAATGATAGACAACAGGCTGTTCTATGGCAAAACAAGATATCAGCCCATCTTACCATTACCTTTGGTGTTCCACAAGGTTCCGCATTAGGCCCTCTCCTATTTTCAGTCTGTATTAATGGCCTGCACTTAGTCATTCTGCATGCTACCTGTATTCAATATGCAAACAATTCCACATTAATATGCTTTGCCACTTCCCCCTCTGATTTACAGACCTTAACCCAAAATGTGTTTAACATAGTTGAAAACTGGCTCCTTAACCATCATCTCATATTGAATCCTCTGAAAACAAAATTACTACTATTCTCTCCAACCCGTAAGTCCTCCCCACTTACCTTTATGGTTAAGTCAAACAATGCCACCATCATATCTCTGGATCCCTCCACCAAACTACTAGGGGTATTAATTGATAACAATCTTAAGTTTGATCTGCATATCAACCATACTATAAAAGTAGTCAATAAAAAACTTGGCTCTCTATACAGGATTAAGGCCTTCCTTACCCCACTAACTAGGACTGTTATTGCCCACACCAATTTACTCTCTAGTCTCCTTTACGCCTCCCCCATATTTACAAACTTGAGTAAAAATGACCTTAACAAACTGGCAAGCTCCTATAATAACATTGCTAGGTTTGCTACTGGAGCTGCATACAGAACCTACCACTGTCATAACTTGAGTCAATTAGGATGGTTAGAATTGCCTAACCAACTACAATACAATCAAATTATAATTGCACATATAATTCTTTATCAACCTGATAACACTCCCATATTTAATAACCTTATCACCCCATACAACAACCTTAAGACTCTTTGCTCATTCAACACGCTAAAAGTACAGAAAGTTAAAACAACACAGACGGTGACTCCTTATTCTCTAACACCGTTAGTAAAACCTGGAATTCACCGCCTACTTATCTTACCTTGGTTCCCTCAATGACCCTATTTAAAACTAACCTTAAACAGTACTTCGAAATACGTTGGCTATGTCCCTGTACTTACTCTGACTAACTCCATCCTATATCACGTGGTTCAAGGATACTTTATTGATCTACTAAGACTGAAAGTTTATGAACAGCGTTTGATTTAAAATGTCAGACCTTTTACAGTGTATATGTTTAGCCTATTACTATATTCAAATGAATTCTCTATTTGTATCTTTTCATGTATAAATGTAATGTATATTATATGTCTACTGCTGGAGCTTTTCTCCCCAGGCCTCTGCTCAAAATAGATATATATCCAGTTGGACTAACCCGGTCCACAAATGTAAAATAAACAAACTGATAAAGTGACTCCAGGCCACACCTACCTGTACTCCAGTCTGGGATTTTGTATGTCACAGACATTAACATCTGCCCCTGTTTCTACAGTACTGCACTTCAATCATGATATCCATGACATTCCCCAGCTGTCTGCTGTACTTAATATGTGACTGAGGTTCATAATGTTACACCACACAAAGAATGACAATCTGCATACCTCTCAACTGTCCTGATTTTTACAGAATGTCCAGAGTTTTGCCTCATATGTTTGGCCTATTCATTATACATTTGTGGTTTTCTGGTGAATTACTGAATATTGATATCACTAACTTATACTAAATAAGACAAACATTTGTGTTTCAGACTTTATATCTTTCAGAAAATATGTAATAATGCAAACACCTTTTATTCCAGCAACTTTCTAGGTTCTGGCTTTGTTCATATTTCTTGCAGTAAGAGGTTGAGAGGTATGACAGTCTGTGAAAACACCAACGTAGTAATACCTCACATGCAAAAGATGGGAGTAATTCCAGATTAGAACCATCAACACCATCACCCATGCTAGCTTCCCTAGTCCACTGAGTCACGCAGTTAGCCAGACAAATAGGAGTCATTCATCACACAATCAACAGCAGAAATATGTGCATTGCTATCCTGTATGGAGAGAGATATATAATGCGTGAGTAATATCTGTGTTACAGCCCTGAGTTTGCCTGGTTGACTGATATACCATAGCTGATTTTCTGTTAAAGCAGTTATAGGGGTACACTGCTGTGTTGGGGGTGGGAAAACAACAGCACATGATCAGCTTGGGTAGACAGGTGTCCACATATAATGTGTGGACACTGTTTAACATCGCCCTTGCCTGGTGTTGCGAATATTCCAAACATGAGGCCTAGTGAAAATTAAGGAACACATACTATTGGACTGGGTATCTGTAGTCCCATGTGGATGTTACATCTGTCCAAATAGCCCACTATATTTCCTTGCATAACCACAGCAGATCCATACATATGATACCATATTATAGTAATCCTTACAATTAGTGTGTATGTTAGAGACTTACCTTACAAGCAGTACACAGCCAATAAATGAATAGGTACAGGTAGTGGGGGTGCCTGGCATCAACTATTTTAATATATGTATGTGAGAAGGAGTAAGGTGTCAGTCCTAGGGCCCTAGTTTATCAGTGAATATGCTATGCATTGTCTCTTAGCCAATGCCAGGGTGTACTGGTCATGTCTACTTCTGCCTACAGGGACATTATCAGAGGATTCCTCCTCTGATTCCTCCTGTGAGTGTGACTGTGGTGACCTAGGCACTGGTGGGAGGCTGTGTATCCCTTCTCTTTGCTGATCCTGCTACAGCTGCTTCCATGGGGTCATATTGTGTAGCATGGCACATACTGTGAGCATATGTGGACATGTGGCTGTAGAGTACTGCAGGGCTCCACCAGATATAACGAGGCACCAGCCATGAATTTAGCAGCTCAAACGCATGGTCTATGATGTTCCTAGTTTGTGTATGTGCCTCATAATGACATTCTTCCGTGGGTGTGTGCACTTCTGATAGGTGTCATCATCCATTGTTCCAGTGCATAGCCAGCATCCCCCAGTAAATGGCTGTGTGGGATGTCCACCCTAGCAGACATCTGGTACAGCTGTGATGAGTGCCAGATATGGGAGCTGTGATAACTGCCAGGGCTGCCAGCACACAAATTCATGACAATTCCATGGGCATTGCACTCAGCCTGACAGTTGATGGAGTGGTACCCCTTGTAGTTTATGTAGATTCTACCCTCCTCAATGGGTGGTGCCTTGATATGTACATGAGTGCAATCTATGGCACCCAGTACCTCAACATAGTGTGCTACATGGTAGGAGTGTTGCATATTGCTGGTCCTCACCTCAGGGGTGAGGGGAAAACAAATGTGCTCACTGACATGGGGTAGCATGTCATCCAGGAACTGAGAGAACCCTGGATTCTGATGCCTGTGAGACCCCCATCGTGTCCCTACTTGGTCTTTGGAAGGTACCTGTGGCTATTATCCTAAGGGCTACACATACCTTTATTTCCACTGGGATGGGTTCCCCTCTGTTGGCTCTGGCTCTAAGGTGAGGGTGGCAGAGCTCAATGAGTTCTTGTAGTATGTCCCTGCCCACCCAGTAGTGCTCTACAATCTCCAGCTCATGTAGCTCCTGGAAGGTTACCCTGGGACTTAATACTCTTCTCTTTCTCTGCCTAGGCCTATTGTCAGCAGCAGCACTGACTTCAGCATCTAGCACATACAGATGTGGCAGACCTGCAGCAGCCCCTAGCATTCTTTTAGTTAAAATTCCAAAGTCTGTCCTCCAATGGTGCAGAGTATGGAAGACAAATCAAATTGTAGGGTGTATGCATACTTTATAATGCTTGACTGTAGGTGCTGACTGAGTGATTGGCAACCTATGATGCATTGCACCTGTCTAGTATATCATTAACATCATTTAATGGCCCTACTTTAAGTTAAACAAGGGTCACAACTAATTAATACATCATTGCCTTTTAGATACTCTCAGCACTGATGTGCACTGTGCAAACATATGCCCCGTAGGTAAACAAAGCTTAGCACTTATTGCACACCCCCCAGACTTTCATGCTCAGCACTGCAGCATGCAGTGCAAACATAAGGAAACCCATGCCGCTTAGCTAAACAAAGCTTAAAAGTCAGTGTACACACACCCCAGACTTCCACGCTCAGTATAGTGGCACATTGCGCAAACAGATGGTAATGCATGCCCCTTAGCTAAATAAAGCTTAAAAGTCAGTGCACACACACACACCCCCAGACTTCCACACTGAGCTTGGTGACACACTGTGCAAGGAGGCACAGACAACCTCAAATCAGCTTAGAAGTTATTGGACACCCCCTCCCCTGATATCAGCTACCTCCTGTGTGGACACCAACACAGTTATCTGCCTACATGGTGTGGATATGTGGACACGATTACACCAGCTATTCAGTAACTCCACCTCATTTGCATAGAATCTGTCCTCACAACCTGGAAACTACATTCTTCAAAGCCCTACCACATTAGCAACAGCACCAATGCATCATTGAAGATATTCCATGCAGGATCCTGTAATACATTTCTGTTGCATAATATTAATTTTGTTTTTTCCATGTTTTTTTTCCTTATAAGGTATGTTTGTGTACTGCAGCATGCTGCGCAAACATACCAAGCTTATTAACAAACATTTTTCATTTTAACGTATTTTCTATAACTTTTGAGACACACAGAGGATAGTTTTGCTCATACCTGTGTGTGATATGCCATTTCTGTCCATCTATCTACATTTTTACAGCCCCTTTTGTCTGTCCACATTTCTGCACACAAAATGTTTCCATGTACACTATGGACACTGACACAGGGTCTGCAATCCTGCCTATCTGCTTACTGGATTGCTCTACCTGCCTCATTTGCATGAGATTCACTTGCTTATGAAGTGATCTACATGCCACAGACCTTCCACTGTTGGTGTGCACATGCGCTCTGCCCAGCGGTGCTTACTGAATTGAAAACCTGCTTACGTTCATGTAAGCAGCGTGACATAATGTCTACATAGTAAAAAATACCATGTAGGCTTTATTAAATTCCCCCCAATATTTATCTGACTTTTATATTTTATGTGTTAGTAGGGTTGTATGGATGCATATAGTCAAGAAGATTTCAGAAATTACTTGGTATTTTATTTTTAATTTCAAATGACAATTTTTGAAAATATTTGTTACATACTATTCAGAATGAAACACATTTGAATCTTATCAGAAAATATAAATGCAACACATTTGAAGATGTTGGTCTTTATCTAAATGCTTATAATGCTTATGTTTTCTATTGATGATACTAATGTCTTTTTATAGAACACATTTGTTGTACTTCTGCTTTCAGACAATATTGGTAATATAAAATGTCTTCATGATACTACTGAGAATATTATTCTTAAGTAACACAGAAGCTGTTGTTATTTTAAAATGAATACATTTTTTTTTATTTTTGGTGCAGAGTTGATCAGGGCTTGGCACTACTGCCTCAGAGATCTTTTTTTTTCAATTTGGTTTTCAGATATCATTCTTTTTTGTACAGAATCGACATATCTTCATAGCGTCTGTTTCTTCCAACATCCCAAATAAATACTGAAGGTGAATTGTCATTCTACCAAGCTTCCTGCTATGTATGAGTGGGTGTCTGCATGTGAATCACAGGTTTCACTTTATAATCTTGAAATACTAAAATAACAAATTTTAGCATCTCGAGACTATAAAACCAAAAGTGCAGTTAGGCGAAATTACATATATCGAATGTGGAAATGTAGAATCCGAGGTTGTGTTGGCGCGTTTGTGACGTGCGGTGCAGTTTGTGGATTTAGTTGGGGATTCAGGTAAGTGGTGTTTTTGTAAGGGTGCTGGATAGGGATTTTAGTGTGTGTGTGTATGTGTGTGTGTGTGTGTGTGTGTGTGTGTGTGTGTGTGTGTGTGTGTGTGGTGAGTTTTATGTGTTTGTGTGTTTAGTGCGACCTTGGAGTTAGTATATATAAATAGTGGGGGTGTGGGGGGTGCAGGGGGGCTTGCCCCCTCCTTATAGGTAGGGTAGGTGTGCTTGTTTGTTATGTTTTGTTTGTGTATATTGTTTTGTTTGTTGTAGTGTAGTTAAGTAGGTGTATTTGTGCTTGTTTGTGTGGTGGTGTGTGTATGTGTATGATCGTGATTTTGAATTTTGCGGTTGTGAGTTGCCTTTTTTTTAAAATTTTCGGCTTTATAGTCTCTAGATACTAAACTTCGGTATTTAGCATTTCTAAATTATAAAGTGAATCTGCATCACATGATAAGAGTGGCATCCTATCAATCTGGGGTTAGTTTCTCTACCTTTTGTCCACTTTATGCTAGGAGAGGCCCCAGCCTACCCCCACCTTACTCATGCCCCTGAAATAAATGAAGTAGATAACAGAAAAGTGAAATAATGATGTATTTATGTATGTATTTATTTATTTATTTATATTGGCATAAGGATTTAGTGCTTAATATAATTGTTTGGAATTCTGACTCAACAATGGGGTTTCTTATTTTTCTTATTTTATAAGCCCATATTCTAAGGAATGCTGAAGATGGCATGGAATAGACTGAGAAAGACAGATGTTTAATATTAGATGCAGATTAAGAGAGACATCATAAAACAAGATCCTCTGCTGTTACCAGGATTTTATGTTCATATGGATGAATATGGTTATTAGTGTAAATATATTAAACCAGTATTGATGGAAAATATTGAAACACATGGTAAGATTAGTTCAAAATAGAGAAAGACAGCACACATGGCTATTAAAAACACTGCAGAAAGCTGCCTGCATGCATGTAAGCTTTCAGGAACAACATAGGAAGATCACCACAAGACTAATTATAGCCAATTATCCATAAATATAAGTAGATAATAAAAAAGCACTAAATAAAGTTATTGGAAATCCTGGCTATGCAGGAAGAGATTTAATTACAGGACAGGGAATGTTTTTCTTAAACTAAGTAGGAAATTAATGAACCACATCTGCATTATTGGGTCAGAATACAAAGCAATTTATACTCAGGACATCATGCTACACTAAGCTTGTTAAGTTAGAGTTAATATACATAATTCCAAAAGAAGGAATGTCTACTTTCTCATTTAGTATATAAAAAGAGGAAGGATACCATTCGCTTAATTCAAATAATGTAATCCCTGTTACTGGCCCAAACTCTGGGGCAAGTATAAACTCAAGATGCATGCTTGTAAAGTATGGCATTCCTTCTATGGCCTACTACATGCATTACAGTTTCACACACTTGTTAAGAAGGATGCTAAAATTATTAATATATAGTTAACACAGTTTAAAATATTAGATCGTATGGAGTCATAGTCAGAAATTACTTCTGTGTAGAGTGAGAATGTAGCTATAATATTATCTGGTGTACTGAGTATATGCATGTCTGTATTCAGCAACAAAAAGAATATTTGAGTAGGGAATATAGCTTTTTCTTACTATATTATAATTCTGAAGGGTGTGGTACAATAGACATGTACATTACCAACCCAAACATGTGCCTGCATATGTTACCCCTTTATAAATGATCACTGGACAACACGGTTATAGCTGTAATGCAAGAGTACTATATCAATCTATCTATCTATCTATCTATCTATCTATCTATCTATCTATCTATCTATCTATTTATCTATCTATCTATCTCTCTATCTCTCTATCTATCTCTCTATCTCTCTATCTCTCTATCTCTCTATCTCTCTGTCTCTCTGTCTCTCTGTCTCTCTGTCTCTCTGTCTCTCTATCTATCCATCCAGCTGTCTATTTATTTGTCTGTTTGTCTATCTAATTAGCTAGCTATCTATCTATCTATCTATCTATCTGTCTATCTATCTATCTATCTATCTATCTATCTATCTATCTATCTGTCTCTCTCTATTAAATGTCAGTTAACTCAGGAGACCAGATGCTCACTAAGTCAGTGGGGTTATTACATGCTGCAATACAAAATCATGGGGATTTATAGGCAAAACACTATGTACATTTTTGTGGTGGTACGCACCACTTTTCCACACAACCATTCATCAAAATTGATTTCAGGAGCAGGGAAAGCTGTTAATCTCTGACTCCATATGTGTTTGGTCAAGTGATTTGCTCAATGTCACAAAATAGGGCAAATGGAGAGGGAAGAAATTAAACTCTGTATCCTGGCTAAATGAGTCATATCCTTAATTCTTTGCATTAACAGCCAGACTTAATAAATGATATCTTAAAAATAAAAACTGTCTTCTTCAATTTCTGTATCCAAAGACCAGGAGTAGCATACATACATATACAAATGCAGTGTTTTGGAAGAAAGATGCTAACATGATACACACACCTCCTGCCTAATCATACTACAGTCAGGCTGTGGACTCCTGGAATACTGTGTACTAACATATCTGAACGTAAAGAGATTATCCAATTATGCCTATACTGAGGACAGTTTTTATGTAAACGTGTCTCCTGATTTTCTTTCTAAAATATGAACCATACTTACAAGTACATTTACGTTTCAAAGAGTACTGATCTACAGTAACATTTTATTTCATCAAGATCAGTGTTTCTTAATAAGAATGTAATGAACCTTATATTAACTATTTTTTGTTTATCTGGTACTTTCAAATCCTAGTGAGCAAAATCAATTTACTGAGAAAATAAATGTGCGCTGAATGTGCAAAAAAGATTAAAGAAGTGAAACTTGGCAAGTTTTGAACTTTCTTCTTAAAAAAAACGATGTGCAGCATTTTCAACAGTTATGCTAGAATGTAAAATATCTGGCCTTAACCGGCTCATGACTCAGTAATACAAGATCAAACTCTACCACTCAGTACTTGGAACTCATGTCGGGCATGGTAAGACCTCAGTTTATACTATTTTATTTTAGAAAAGTACATATTGATTTTGAGTAATGGATCATTTCAAATGGCTCATTACAAAGTAAGTTTGACAGCAACTTTGGTGGAACTCGGGTATGGTTCTTCTTAAGATGTCATTTTCACTGATAATTATCTTAACCTTGTATTAATGTTATCCTTCTATATAAAGTCTACCTGTTGGAAGAGTGATTCTCTTTATATTCAATGGTAAAAAACAGTTATTGTGTTCCACCTTTACAAAGACAATGTTTTCTAAACTTGTTTTGGCACACTTCATGTGAGTAACATATTGTCTAAGATGGCAGCTAAAGGCAAAATCATTCTAGAATCCTGCTGAAGTTGTGGTCCAGGAATACAGTTGTGTCTGCAGTGTTTGCTGTGCTAATTCATTGTACTCAGGTAGCTGGTGTACTTTAACTTAATAACAGACCTTACAAAGCTTGTAACTAGGTGGTGTGCAGCCTTTCTGCTGCAGTATTAAAATGCAAGTTAAAACTTTAGTACTAATGTACATATGGTCTTCCAAGCTGTGAGAACAATGCTGATGTCTTTCTTTTGCCACATATGCAGTCTCTGTATTTGCTGACACAATATATGCTGTGATTTCTAGCACAATTTCAATGTAGCACAACTGGTCATTTGGCTATTTGTCAGGCACAATGATGTTTACTTATATTTCAGATGACAATGACACACCAGCCACTTGCTTGGAGTCTGTGGCCGACCCAGTCAACTGCCTACATATTTTTGACATTATATGATCAGCACTAGACTGCTAACCCTGCTTTTACTGAAACATTTTCATGTGGTATGTAAGACACCCATCCCTGCTTCTAGGAGCTCTTTTCTGCAGTGCATGATGTTATTTGAATTATGTCTTCACAAGTTCTAAAATTCTAACTCAGCACCCAAAAGCTGCTGCGAAAACTATTGATGCCAGCAGCATGCTAGAAGACTGGAGGCAGATGGTAATGCTTTGGACAGAATGTAGTGCTTAGTGACAGTGCTGATACAGTCTAGGCTTTTGCATAGCCTGACAAAGACTTTACCATAAAATATTAAGAACTAAACAGTTCTTTTGCATAGAAACTCTAAAGTTTGGGGTATCTGGCACATAGCTACATTATGGTCTTTAACATTATATCCTTTAGTGTTACTGAGAAAGCTAAATATCAAAGCTCACTCCTGTCTCATACAGATAACTGAAATAAAATTCTGAGTCTTTTAAAATGCAAGCCTCTGATCAGACTCATCCTGTTCTATTATTAAATTTCACATTTCATAGCTAAAGCCCTAAACCATTTCAACATGCATGCAGACTGCATTAAACTGTACTGTAATGTTATGTATTACTCAAGTCTGCTATGCAAAGAGTTTTTTGCACTGGTACTATATGAAACATAGTGCAGGATGGGCCATTAGATACCCTGCAGTTGTTATACCCTCTGTACTTCTGGAATACTTAATTTCTTTTGTTTATGTAATTTTTAGTAAATGATTATAATTTCTCCTAATTCTTTTGCAGTAATGTTTCACTGAACAGGCAAAATAGAATTGTTTATAAATAATGTCTTGTTCAGTTATCATATGCTTGAAGTGAGCACAGAATTTCTAAAAACTTGGGAGGCAGCAACTCAAAAGAGTGAAACTTCCAAGGTCATAAAACAAACAAGAACATACCTCTCAACCTCTAAGTGCAAGAAATACGGACAAAGCCAAAAATAATGGGGGGAGGGGCAAAGCCTCAAAAATAATGACAGATTATAAATATTGTTCCTATAAACTTATAAAGCTGCTAGAATGCCAGATTTTGCATTATTATATATTTTCTAAAGGAAGTCTGAAACTAAAATGTCTTTCATTATTTAGTATTATTTAATGAGGTCAGTCCACAATGATTTGCCAGAAAAAACTACAAATATTATGAGGAACAGACCAAAAATAAGAGGGAAAAATCTGGACATTCTGGAAAAATCTCGACAATTGAGAAGTATGTAACAAGAATATTTTTGTACACCCATGACATGTGAGCAAGCCATCACATGCTCAAACTATATATATCTCAGTGTGGATGTGTGTTCGTGTGTGTGTGTGTGTGTGTGTGTGTGTGTGTGTGTGTGTGTGTGTTTGCACGTGCACTGAAATTAAGCAAAACACCTAAAGATCAATACTTCCAAAGTCAACCACAAAAAGTCACCTTTGCAAACATTGAAACACTACTACTAATGCACCAAACAACAATCTCAGTGTATACAAAACTTAAACTTATAAAAAGAAATTAAAAGAACTTTGCCCCCCCCTCATCTCTTTATCTCTTTAAATTATTTATACGTATTCCAAGATTGCATAGTCTTGGGGAAAAGGCATATTTCACACACCTATCGACTATCTGTTTAGTCAACCATATTTTCTTGGCTTAAACAAATGTTGACCAATGATAGATTCATCGTATTTCAATGGACCGATGTGTGTGTATGTGTGTGTGTGTGTGTGTGTGTGTGTGTGTGTGTGTGTGTGTGTGTGTGTGTGTGTGTGTGTGTATATGGATCCCCTTCATATAACTGAAACACCACTTACCCAACTTTCAGAAGATCGAGCCGAGATCACCGACAGTACAAAACACTGACCGCTCGGAACATCGACATGTAACTAATGGTAAGAAACCCATTGGTCAACCCGACAAGCACACTAAAATG
This sequence comes from Protopterus annectens, assembly GCF_019279795.1. Lineage (NCBI taxonomy): Eukaryota > Metazoa > Chordata > Ceratodontiformes > Protopteridae > Protopterus > Protopterus annectens. The sequence continues at coordinate 25,109,517 of NC_056747.1, forward strand.
GAAACAAAGAAAACACATCCACATCCCCCCACACCCCCAAATAAATATACCAACTCTGAGATCACACTACTGTGGAGGTAAGGGGCAAAGGTCAACATGCTGGCCAAGCAGTCACTTACTGTTAGTTACCCATCGGTGTTTTGAGCGTTTCGTGTTTTGTACTGTCGGTGTTCTTAGCTCGATCTTATGAAAGTCAGGTAAATGGCATTTCAGTTATATGAAGGTGACCCATATATCTAGATATCTATATCTGTATATATATATATATATATATATATATATATATATATGAGTGTGTGTGTGTGTATATATGCAAACACACACATATGTGTGTTTATTACTTACCTCATTGAAATGTGCTTTGTTCAAATGCTGGAACATCAAACCAGATTTCCTGAAACCTGTGGAAGGACGGTGGGATATTTCCTCCCTGTAGGATCAATGTTAAAGCCAGTTCTGGAGCTTTTGGAGAATTGGGTTTCCTGAGAGAGGGCATGATGATCTGTTCATCATGCCCCTGGGGAGGTCATGTCTGTTAACGGGAGATCATGTCTGTTAAATCTGGTTGACTTCTTTGAGACAGTCACCAAAACCATGGACGAGGAGAAGACAGTGCACACCACCTACCTTGACCTGGCCAAAGCCTTTGACACTATTCCCTACTTGAGCATAATAGATAAACTCTCTCAACTAGGCATTAATCCATATGTTATCAGATGGGTAGTAAACTGGCTCACTGACAGAACCTACTTAATCAAAATAGGGGAAGCCACCTCAAGCAGTAGACCCATAATGAGTGCCATATCCCAGGGATTAGTCTTGTGGCCTCTGTTATTTGAGATATACTTCTCTGAGCGGCAGGACAAAACCAGTGGGCTATGGCTGACCAAGTTTACAGATGACTGCAAGCTGGGCACAGTCATCAGTTCCCCAAGTGATGTGGACGTCCTTCAAGCGGGTCTCACCCAAACAAATGACTGGTGCCAGAAACATGGCCTCAAGCTGAATGCCAAAAAAATGCATCATCATTCCCTTTGGGGAGAGTGACGTCAAGCAACAAAAAAGAAATTTGTGCAGGTATGGCAGGTGCATGGCCCCAAACTAATCCACTTGTAGAAAAAAACAACAGGCCAGCACTCAGAAGAAAATGTATTCTGCAGCAAAAGCTTTTTTATTCAGGCATATACACAGACCGGTTTTGGCCCAGTTATTACACCTTCGTCAGTGAGGAAGGCTTAATAACTGGGCCAGAACTGGTCTGTGTATATGCTTGAATAAAACAGCTTTTGCTGCAGAACACCTTTTCCTCTGAGTGCTGGCCTGTTGTTTTTTTGCTGAGAGTGACATCCCCACTTATTAACACATTAATAACAATGCCCTAAGCATGCGATCAGTCAGGAGGGATTTGGGCACCTAGGTTGATAGCAACTTGACTTTTGACCACCATGTTTTATCCATTGTACAGAAAGCCTTCTACATGGCCCACCTCATAAGTAAGGATATCTCATCCATGGACAAGGAGGTCATAACATTTCTGTATTCTTCCCTTATAAGATCAGTTATTGAGTACAATGCCCCCATTGGCATGTACTTCGCAAAGCACATGCAACAGCTGGAGAGACCACAAAGGTTACTCACCAGGAGAAGCCCAGTCCTCAAACATCTACCCTACACAGATAGGCTAAAAGCCCTGTCCCTCTACTCAGTTTCATATAGACTCCTGAAAGGTGACCTCTGTCTGGTGTACAAAGCAATCTCAGCCCCCACCTTGATGGGACTGCTGCATATCCACAAGTCAAGCTCCACTCGAGTAACCCACATGAGCGACCTCAACCTGGTATGTAACATCAATAGGACTTGTTAGTGGGACAGATTTGTGTCACAGAGACTCCCCATCTGTGGAATAGACTCCCTCTCCACGTCAAGCAGAGTACCTCATTATCCCTTTTCAAGCACAACCTGGATAACTGGATGGGAAGCAGAAAATACACCCTGGGATTCCACCTGTGTCCCTGCTGGACAGGGGCTTTGGGTGCGGACTTGTCTAAACATGAGCTAAACTCTTTGTTAGGCTTATTAGGGCCTCAGGGCCAATAGCCTATTAACTTCCTATGATCCTATGACCTACAGTATGATCAATCTTTAAAGCATACTGTGATTTTTTATATATATATATATATATATATATACACATATGTGTATATATATATATATATATATATATATATATGTTTGGGTCTACTTCATAACACTGAAATTTCATGATGTTTAATTTCATAACATTGAGACCATAACACTGAAAATTCAAAACACTGAAAAACCAAAACATTGAAAACTCAAAACATTGAAAGTATGCTTCATAACTTTGAAAACTACATTGCATAAGTAAATAAGATCCCCTCCACCTGCAACAACACCTAACTAACAAAAACACTTTCTACTATTTTCGTCAGAGGGCAAGCCCCCTGCACCCCCCACACCCCCATAAATTAAATATACCAACTCCAAGATTGCACTGCAGTGGAAAAAAGTTAAACAGTGAGGTTAGGAAATACATTTTTTTCCACTGTAGTGCGATCTTGGAGTTGGTATATTTAATTTAAGGGGGGGTGTGGGGGGCAGAGCCCCCACATGGGGGGGGTGCAGGGGGGCTTGACCCCCTGCAGAACTGTAGTAGAAAGTGTGTTTGTTAGTTAGGTGTTGTTATAGGTGGAGAGGATGTTATTTACATATGCATTGTACTTTTCAATGTTATGAAGCACACTTTCAATGTTCTGAAATTTCAATGTTTTGGGTTTTCAGTGTTTTGAGATTTAGATGTTTTGGTCTCGATGTATGAAATTCAACGTTATGAAATTTCAGTGTTCTAAAGTAGACCGATATATATATATATATATATATATATATATATATATATATATATATATATACACACACACACATATTCAATCAGTGATGGTATACATTGTTTTATTTGAATATACATAACGTCAACAGCTAGCTGTCACTGATGGTCACATTTATTGGTAGTAAAATGCAGGAGTTATCAACTGTTGCTTTTACTGAAGAAATGTTTCTGTACTGACAGTAAGTGGGAGTGAGTGTGTGTGTGTGTGTGTGTGTGTGTGTGTGTGTGTGTGTGTGTGTGTGTGTGTTTGCGTGCGTGCGTGCGTGCGTGTGTGTGTGTGTGTGTGTGTGTGTGTATGTGTGAACATTCTTGGATTAGGTTTAGAGAATGTTTCAGAGAAGGAGACAGTTTGGCAGTGATATAGTTAGAATGAGGTGAAAGGGGAACCACCCAGGGTACAAAATGTTAGGGGGAAGCAATCAACAGAAGCCAATCAGACTTCAGTGCATTACTATTATTTGAATGCTGAAATTGCACTGCTACAGTCAGAACTAAAACATTTAGTGACCCATGTCTGGCATGCATTAACTGTAGCAGATGCTTTTTCCATTTGTAGCAAGCAGTTTGCTACAGTTAAAAGGTGAGATAAGAGCTGTTTTTTTCATTGGTCCTCAAGTCTGAGGAGCTATGTCAATGGCTGAAGGGTTTCAGCATTCACTGTGTGGCAGGCATGAAATAAGTAGCTGCCTGCTACAAACGCAGCAAGCCGTTTTCCAAAGTTTAGTTTAAAAATATATATATATTTTTTTTTGATCTTTGAGTCTGAAGAGCTTAAAGTTGAGGGGGGACTGGCCCCAGGCACCAGATCGAGGAACATCACCAGGCTCTGGAATAGCTAGCTACACATCTTATGTTAGTATTATGTATGCTGTGTGACAGTGGTTGTGTGAGTATGTGAGCTGAGATTAGAATAAGGGCTAGAGAAGAGAAAAGTTTTGGTGTTGTACATGTTTGTTGTTGTATGTGTCTGTGTCCAAGTGTCTTGTATAGTGACACTGTTATGGAAAGATGTTTGGGTGAGGTAATTTGGAGGGTTAGGGGTAGAGTTAGGGTTAAGGTTAGCACACATGAGTAAGGTGGAGGTGGCAATACATTTCAGGCTGTTAGCAAAAAAAAAAAGAGTCCACGGGCATCTGTTATTTCTGTAGGGCTTTCTTATAATAAATTTCCATTAAATATGGAAGCATACAATAAATGTACAATTATAACACCTGATGCTTCAGAAAGGTTACATTTTATCTAAAGACAGGTGTGGATGTTGCAGACACTTTTGGAAAATTACCATCCACCCAAAACATTCTAGCCAATCAGATACATTTTCAGTGGATGCAGGTTCATACATGCATGATTTGTTGTGAGATGTGCATAGGCTGGCTTCTTTAGTCTGATAAATGTACCATGATTTGTTGTGAGATATGAACTGGCTGCCTTCTTTAGTCTAATAAGAGTACCAGCACACTGAATTTATTTATTCATTATGTTGTCCAGGTTAGACTCACTCAATCAGATGTACTTTTTTAGGGTAGAGGCCAATACTTGTGCTTTTAACATAACTTCATCTTTCTGGACAACTAAGATCTTTATGCACCTTCTGAATGCTTTGTAAAATTTTATTGTTATTCTTTGCTGCAGCCACTTCTAAAGTATGTACTTTTTTTCTCTATTTAGTAACTTTGCAGAAACCCAGCGATCATGACCTTTATCACAAAAGATCAAGGCTATTAACAGTAGTTTCAATACTGAAACATAAAACCAGAAAATTCATGAATATCATTGTTGTGACAAAACAGAGTCTGCTACATCATACAAATAAAAACAACCAAGGAAGGAATAACTTATAATTGTACTATTTTATTTATTTTTATTTACACTGTGTTGATCAGATTAGTCTCAATAGGGCCAAAGGCCTCTTTTCAGGGGAGACTCTAGGTGTGATTCATACTGACCAGGTGAATTTGAACAGGGCACTGGGGAACTTCCAGTACTCTTTCCAATAAGTGCATCTATTACATACACCTGAACATAAACCAGCTTAGCCAGATAGGGGCTCAAGTTCAAGAGTACACACAGGAGTGCAGCTCCACTTTATGCAGTGTCAGGATTGGAAAATTAATCCATATAGCTGGTGTTGGAATTGCACCCACATTACCATAGAACACATTAATAGATTAAATGAAAAATGAAGCATACAATTATCTAGTTAAGGAAAAGGGATTAATCAAATAAGAAGAACCTAAAACGAGTGCTACATATCTAAATGTTGCAGTTACTGTGAACCATACTAAAAAAGTAATCCTAAAGATCTTAAATTGATGCTCATCTGAAATTCTAACATATCAGCTAGTGAAGCATTAGGATGCCTCACTTTTCTGTCTGCAAGCAAAAAACATACTGGAGGAAGAAAGGGGAAAAATCCTGTATTTGCATTTAGACACACACAGACACAATGAAAGACGAACACTCTCACACATACACATACACACACACACACACACACACACACACACACACACACACACACACACACACACACACACACACACACACACACACACACACACACACACACAAAACTAAAATATATTAATCATTCAATCAAGCTGATCCCATGTTATTATGGAACATGGAACAATGAACAGGATAAAAAATGAATTTTCAAAGACCTATGTTCCCTAAAAATTTCTGTGAAGAAATGTTTTTCTGGGTAACTGGCTGGTAACATTTATTTTAAACAAAAAAGATGATCCCTTTTGAAATACAGTTTGCAGAGCAATCATTTATACACACCATGCACACCACAGGCACTGCTCACTAAGCTTTGTTTGAAAATGTGAACAATAATAATTCAGTTGCTTCCTTAACCCTGCCCCCTCCCCCACAGATTTGCATCATTATCCTTTGCTTACCAAGCAT